>NW_021144883.1:0-169911 GCF_900634775.1 Gouania willdenowi | reverse complement strand
TCCTCCTCCACGCCAGGTCCTTCTTGGTCTGGACCCGGTACCAATAACTGGCTGTGTTGTACAGCTCAGGGTTGTCACACACGGCTACAATCAGCTTGTCATCCATGTTTGAATAGGTGAGTGGACTGGTTTCCGCGTTGACGGCATGACGTGATTGCCAACAAGGACTCTGATTGGCTTTCGCGCCTGCACGTCACGCGAAACAGCCGCTGGAGTTCAATATTTTCAACTCAAGCGAACGGCGAATAACGCGAAAATTGGGAGCGCGCTTGCAGCAGCCTTCGCTTTCCACGCGCGAAACAGTCCGCGCCGCCCCACCGGCGAATAATTCGCCTCCCAGCGCGTCTAAACCATTGACTTTGCATGTAATCTGTTCGCTTGTGCCGCAGAAACCGCGTTTGGTGTAAAAGCAGCATAAGACTGGAAGCTGGGTCCAAAGGCGAGGAGCCCGGTAGCTGAATGCTCTGCCTCCTGTTCTACTTCTTGACACGTTAGGAACTTCCAGAAGACCAGCAAACTGAGAGCGGAGTGATCTGCCCGGACAATAGGGCACTAACAGGTCTCTATAGATATACAGGAGCTAGATCATGTAGAGCTTTGTATGCTAACAGGAGGATTTTAAACTCTATTCTAGATTTTACAGGAAGCCAATGAAGGGAAGCCAATACTGTAGAAATAGGCTGTCTCCTGTTAGTACCTGTTAGTATTCTAGCTGCAGCATTCTGAATTAACTGGAGACTTTTTAGTGAGTTACTAGGACATCCTGACAGTAGAGAGTTACAATAATTTAGTCTAGATGTAACACATACATGCATAGTTTTTCAGCATCACTCTGGGCCAAGATATTCCTGATTTTAGAGATATTACGGAGGTGGAAGAAGGTTGTCCTTGAGATCTGTTTAAAGGTATGCTATTTAACACTGAACTAAACACAATGGATTTATATGATAAATAATATAACACCTTTATGCTTTAAACAGTGTCAGCAGCTTCTTGTCTGGGTTTTTTCATTCCTGCCTTTTCTGTAACAACAGTGTTGTTTTTGTTCTGAATTATGGATTTTAATTATTCATAGTTTTAAACTTCAGCAACACTTAACCTGGTCAGGACCAAGTTATGAAGTGGATCAGATCTGAGGGAGTATAAAAGCTCCGCCTCCTGGTGCGTTCCACTGTTTAAATGCATTATATTTGTTTAAGATTATAAGCTGTTCCTCCACTGTAAAAAAGGTTGCTCTGCCAATGTTGGACTAATGTGTTCTGACCTCTTTGTTCTGGTTCAGACCTGAGCTGCAGCGTTCTGAACCAGCTGTAGATGTTTGATGAAGACCATTACAATAGTCCAGTCTGCTGGAGATAAAAGCATGGACCAGTTTCTCCTGATCTTTGAGTCATTAAACCTTTCACTCTGGAGATGTTCTTTAGGTGGTAGAAGATGTTTTTGTGATAGATTTGATCTGATGCTGAATGTCAGATCTGAGTCAATCAGAACAGAGGTTTCAGACATAGCATAGCAGATGGTTTGATCCTTAAGACTCTTCAAGCTGCTCCTTTATGTGTCACCACTTTCACACCCAGATGTTTTTGAGCACATTACACACATCTGTTTGTCCCTCTTTGCCAGTTTAATGAAATCACACTTTGTCCTCCAATCTGTGAGATCAGCAGGTAAAAAAACTAATATATCGTTCATGTTGGATCAAATGTATCTGTGCAGGATGTGATGAACTACTCATTAATCACTGATGTTACACTGCGCAAAAAGCCCAAGAATCAAACCCCGAATATTCCAAGATATGAGTCAAATACGGTGATATCCACCTGGGATACTCTCCGAACAGCAGTTGAAGTCGATGTCATGTTCGGAGCATGTCAAACTCCGGATATGGGAACACTTTTATACTTGCCATATCCCGGAGTTCAATACTGCACCGATACTCTCCCCGGTCATATCTGAAGTCCGAACACCACTAGTATTTTGATTCCGAATACTGCACCGATACTCTCCCCGGTCATATCTGAAGTCCACAAATTATTTCAGCAGTCTGCATAATTCAGTATACAATTCATGGCCCATAGGGTGACTCACCATACCCAGGACAGTTAAGTGCAGTGTCCCTAACTATACTTGGTTCACTTGATCCTTTTTCTCTCTACACCAATTGTCTCATCATAAATGGCTGATCTACTTTGAAGATAGAGACTATCAAGATAAATATTAAAAACAAAAATCACTTAGTGCACATAACTTTTTATTCTATCAAAAAAATAAATTAGAAAGAGTTAGGAACAGTTTAAATAGGTCTCTAGAACAAAGTAAGAAAAGAAAAGAAGAAAAAACACACACACACCACACCACACAGAAACAATAAAAGTGTTAAACATCTCCATCTCAGTCTTCTTCCTCCTCACTCACATGCAGATAGATAGATTTTTGATCTGAAGTGGGGGGGGGCCTTTTTGAAAAGTGTCCAGTGTCTTTACGTGTGCGATTGGATCTTGGCTCGATAGCCTTTTTTCTATTACTGTCCAGTGCTTTCTGGCAGGTTTTCATTATTCCTGAGAGCCGTGCTGCTCGCCACTTTGGTGAGGCAAATTTGTAACTAGTTTTGTCCTCGTCACTGTCCTCGTCGCTGATGAAGTTGGCATCGCCCCACAGAGATACACCCAGTCCTCTGGAGAAAGGATCCTCTGCCCCACTTTGACCCGTTTCTTGAAGAGCTGTGTGACAGATTGGAAGAGGTTAGACTTTCAAAGCAATCAACAAAACATGTTGTATATGTCACCCTTTCTCCCTGAGTAGTCAGAGAACATCTAATTCTATATCCTTCCGTTCTCACAGAAGTACAAAATAGTCAAAATCTACAAAAGGTAGGGTTTAATTAACTTAGATTCGTAAAGGAGATTGGCAGGGACAAACTCTGCATAGAGTGAAAATACACACGTGAGTGCACAGACACGCAAACTGAGATCTGATACTTTCAGTATTCGGTCCGTGCGTGTAAATGGGTTGATTTATACTAACTCCCCACAACAAACAGCATCTGTTCATGTAGATAAACAGGACTACTGAATAACAAGTGTCTGGAAGTCTACTTCAGATATTTATTTAATATTAAAGAAGATTTTTTTAAATCAAAAACCATATACAGTATGTAGCATTATTATCCGTGTACCCTTCGTTCTTTGGTTATTCCATTTTAAAACCAAATCAAAACAAGAAAACCATGTTGTTATTTTTGTTTCATATGCCCCTTAAAATTCATTTTTATACTTAGTTTTTTATACAGTGTGCTATCATTAACATGTCAATGTTAAAATGATAATATAATTAATAATAATGCCAGTGACACTTTTTCCCCATCTGGTTACAGTTTGTTACAGTGATCAACTGCCATATTTTTGTAATATTAAAAACGTATTGCACCGTAGTAATTTAAATAAAACTACTAGATACTTTTACACACAATTCAAAGTCTAACACTAAACATTTTTTCATGGATTCCCTCAATCGTTAGTTAGAGGGTGATTTGCTCTTTTCTTACTGCAGGGCGAGCCCAAACACCTCGCTCCAATTTGATGATGCGTTCCTACTTTGATGACGAATTTAACGCAGCACTGAGCTGAAAATGCCGTGCCTCCAAGAAGCTCTCTGCTGTGATTGACATGTAAACAGACACGCCCACGAAGGTGAGCATTTCACCTATATATGTATTTTCTACAGTCTATGTATGTACCGGCGGACGCCGGTACATACATAGAATAAAATGGTCAAATCATATTTCAGTTGTTTTTTTGGGAGTTGATATACATGTAAATGATTGTGTGAGATGGGCATATGATTTCACATATCGATCGCAGGCTTGTGAATCAAATCGAATCGTATCGTGGCAGACTCTGTGCTATCGACAAACATCGTATCCAAACATATCGACATCGCATTGTAATTTAATTTAATTTACGAAAGTAAAACACACATGAGCCGAAATTAAGAAATATTTTTTCCCCCCAGAAAATATTAGTTTTTAACTCCTGTGAGGAAACAAAATAAATACTTATCAATAAAAATAAAAAAAACCTAAATAAACAAAAATGTATGTCAAAAATAAAATAAGATACAATTAAAAGGAAGATATAAGTTGTACTGTGAGGAAACAAAATACATACTAATAAAACAGAAATCTATAATTAAACAAAAATGTATGTCAAAAAAAAATTGTAATTTAAAATAATGAGTAAGATACAATTAAAAAGTAAATATAAGTTGACTAATCACTACATGTGCCTTGGTCGACCAACCATTTCCTTGGTTGACTACAGCCCTAGCAATAACTCACTCCATCTCTCCTGCTCGTAAGAGTCTTCCTCCTCTTTATATCCTCCTTTGTCCCCTTCAGCTCCTGCTTGTTGCTGGCCTTGTAGGACTCAAAAACTCTGTTGCAGGCTCCTAGTGAATGAAAATTACAACACAAATACTATGTCATGAACTCTAAATGTATTATTTTAAGGCATCTCAAAAGGATAGTGATCACTCGAACATTAGCAGACAAGTGCCAATTAGGTCCCCAGATTAACTAGATCAGACTTACTTCTAACTTGGCTTATGCCCCAGTGTGGCTCAGCATCTTTAATGGCCCCTATCACAGCCTGGGTAACCTTTTCATTTTGATTAGAACGGAATCTGTTGGGGAGGGGGGGGGGGGGGATTAATTAATTCAGCTAATTTTCACAAACAGTGGCAATTTCTGAGGAAAAGAGACAAAAACACAAAACATACTTGTTCTCTGGCTGGAACTGCCATTGCAGGTCTGTGAGGCTTCGATATGTATGACGGACCAATGCCTGTCGGGATATAAATACAGTGAAAATGAGCAAATTATAGGCCAGTCTCCATTGGTGAAATCAATGGAAGTATAAGTATAATTGATGATAGAAAACTACATACCGTCAACTCTGGTGGGATTTTTGTTGTGGTGTGGATGAGGTAGGATTAGCCTCCATTCTTTCCAGCCTCTCCATCACGTCATCAAACTTATTATTTATGTTGTCGACACTCTTCTGCAGTTGTACGATTGCGCTAAAAATGTGAGGGGGAAAAAAAAGTAAACATTCCACTGTGATGTAGGCTGGGGCAAACACAGATGTTCAAACATGTCACAAGACAGAATGATACATTGCTTCATAATGTCGACAAAAAATGGACAACTGTTCATTTTAAGTGTGAAGCTTACTGTTGGTTTTACATAATTCCATAATAAAAATACACCCTATTGGTACACTGAAAAAACTGATTTTGACCCCTAGTATTTCTTTCATAAGTTTATCTTGCTTGTTTTAATCAATTTAATCATCTAATTAAATCCTACTTATCTTTTTTTAATACATTCAAAAAATACTGTCCCTGTTTCAAATGAGTTGATTTTAATTGTGTACAGGTAACCTAAAAATATTGTGTACAATCAAAAGGCCTGCATACTGCCCTGTCTGCGCATGTGCAAGACAATACCGCCATTTTACTATCTTCTGCAGGGACTTTCTCCACCACGAGGAATTTAATTTTCAGAGTTTTCTCATTTCTCGGTAAGTAAGCAGTTTATAATTATTGTTGCTTATGGTTATATCTCTAATTTAAAAAAGTGTCTGTAAAAAGTAATTCCTAAACACAATTATTATTTGTATTAACATTGTCAAGGTTATAGCAGCTAGCTTTGGCTGTACACGGCCGCATGTTAGCAACTCTTCTCTAAACTAACATAGGTCAAAAAACTCCATTAGTTTAATGTCAGTATCAAATTAATGGCTCACTAAAGGTTGGCGTTTGTCTTATTTTAATTGTTTTTCATTTACGCAGCTAAATAAGATTATAGGCTTAGCAATTATGTTTCCCACTAGTTTGAATTTTAAGCCTGCCCGGTTATTGAGTTACTCCTTACTGTTTAGCGATATTAAAATTATGCCGTCCACTTTGGTATTTCTAGAAACAAAACTTTATTAAGTAATTCCTTTTATGAGGTTGATTTGCTCCCTCACAAATAGTTAATTCAGCGATATCATGTGGCCATTTAGAAGAAACGCACATACAGGATGTAGCCATTTACTCTCTTTTTTTTTTTTTTTTTTTTTTTCATTCATTTACTATCTGAAAAGAGAAAAAATAAATAAATTACTTTCAGCAAAAACGTATGTGTAATATTTGTTAGAAATGTGCGAACATTGCGTTTCTGTTGCATTTCGATTCATATTCATAAAGTTAGCTCGTAATGTCTCGGTGCTTTTATTTTGGTAGAGAACATTAACGTGCACTGTCATGATCCTGTCTGGAAGTTTGTCTGGACCTGTCCTCCTGTTTGGAAGCTTCGACACGCGACTACCTCAACCTAAATGAAATAGGCACAAATGATAAACCGGAGCAAGTTAAGTCAGGTTGTATTACGGGGGTGAGGAGGGGAGGGGGGGTAATCCCCCGCAACGTTATGAGAGCATCACAACAGGCTAGTAACGCTAACACTATAAATCACGTTATAAACGGACCCGTTTGGCGACAGCCTTCACATGTTATGTCAGCTCATCAAGCTCACATTAACTTACTATTTTGCTTTTCCTGGCTGAGAGGGTAAAATAATTAAGTACTGAAGTACTGTACATATTTTAAGTAGCCTTCTACATGTATAGAATATTTTTAGTTTGTCTGCTTACAAACGTTTAACCTTTGGTACAAAAAGCACTTTGAATTGCCTTGTTGTTGAAATGTGCTATATAAATAACCTTGCCTTGCCTTGCCTTACAAAATCTATAGAGTTTGCTCATTACTTTTACTTGAATAATACAGTAAAATGCTCCAAAAAGCTTACTGTGTGCATACTAAAATAACGTAGTGTTCCTTCTTGGAGAATTTTCCTAGATCCAACTCAGAAAATGTCACATCACAGTTTAAAAACAGCAGTCTATCAATAAATGCATTACTAAATATAAAACTATACTTTTAAAAAGTAAAGATCTTGTATGTACTCTTCTTCTGCCACAGATGTTTTCAGCTTTTTGTATTGATGTTATTGCACAATGAATGTGCTAATTTATGCTGTAACAAATGTATGTGTTGACCTGATTTAATTTGTGCTTTATTTCTTTCAACATTGCATACACTTTACTCATTTCATGTTGCAGGTTTCCTTGTCTATGCTCTAGTTGACGTTTGTGTGCTGAAAGGTTGAGGCTTACCATTTGGGGACTTCATATTGTTTTGGGAAGTGCATTTTACAATCAAACTCTTGACAGTAAGTGATCATATTTGTTTTCTCAATGCAAAAACTAATTCTAATAACTCATGTTAGGATGGTGTTACTCATCATTTTAACATTTCTATGGATTGTTATTCTGTTTACTTCTTGTATGAGATTATTAAGGCCCTGTGTCCACCTAGTGTTTTGTTGAACACCAGCATCTTTTTCTCTTTTCAATGAAGAGAAAGCATTTGCCCACTTCCTCCTTCCCCTGTGTGTAATCAGAGCATTAAAAGAGGGGCCGTCATCATTATTAACATCATAATTAATTATTATCAATCTCATTAGACATAGTAGTAGAACATACTTCCTATTTGATGCTCATAGTTAAGGAAAAAAAAAATCTCAGATATAAAACATGCCATAAAAACAGTGGGGTAGTGCTGGTTATACAACATACAGAATTGTGGTTATACAGCGCCTTTTGTTCCTCAGTGCACAAACGCTGAGTATTACCTGGTGTTTTTACACTTGCAAAACTGCTAGGTGGACACACAATCTTAGCCATTACTTAAAAAAAATCATAGCTTGTATCTTTTTTAATGTTCAAAGTTGATGCAGATGGCCATGCCCCTAATGTGACAACATAACTAATGTTTTCCCTACTCCACCCCTCCTTTTTTCTCTTTGTTTGTCTAGTTAATGTGGCAATGTAAAAACTGTGGCATTGAAGTGTCTCGGCGTACAGAACTTCTTCAACATTATAGACTAAAACATAGTCATTTTGGGCGCAGGCATCAAATTAAGTGTATACACCCTGATTGTCCATGCATTTTTAAAGCTTGGAATTCACTTTTGACACACTTGTCAAGGAGTCACACCAATAACTTAAAGCACACAGAGTCATTCACTACATTTACCTGTCAGCTATGTGGCTGTAGGGAACTTGGATCAGAGTATAAATATTTTGTCCACATAGGCCATCATCTGAAAAACAACGAGACCGTGACATGTGTGTTTAAAGGCTGTGAATACAAAACCAACGTATACAGTACCTTCAAGTCCCACAAAAGTCGGAAGCACAGCTTACATTCGTTGGCAGATTTTAAGGAAAATGTAGTACAAGGAATATGTGTTGCTGAAACTGGAGAGTCTTCTGTTTCAGACAAAGAATTTTGTGACGACAGTCTGTCTGATGATGTGGGTTATGTTACTTCAAATGATCAACTAGATGTAGTAGAACACAAAATTGCTGCAGTATTATTAAAACTTGAGAATATATTTCATGTACCAAGTGCAGCAATTGATGAATTGCTGGATGAATTTCAGTATTTGTTGAGCACAGCATCTTCGTGTAGCACAGAGAAAGTAATTTATGACACACTGTTCAGTCATAATCTTCAATTAGACCAGACAGTAGTTGAAGAACTTACATCTACTCTGTGTACATCTAATCCTGTATACAAGTCAATTGGTAAGGGCTGTCCTTTGGCAACATCATTTAAGCGCAAGAAGTACTACAGAGACAATTTTAAAGTAGTTGAACCAATAGAATATATTTTGGACCACAAAGATAAAAGAACATTACAGTATGTTCCACTACTAAAGTTCTTGCAAGAGCTCTTCACAACTGGTCAAATTCTAAATAGAGCTTTAGATAGCCACCTTGTGTCCGAGGTTAATGTTAATGAGGGCAAATATAAGTCTTTTCGAGACGGCTTGTTTTTTAAAAACAACCTTTTTTTGTCAGGGGGTGAGTTGCGAGTTTTGCTAAATTTATATATTGATGATTTTGAGATTTGCAATCCACTTGGCACGTCTCGTAAAAAACACAAGATCTGTTCCATTTATTGGAATTTCAGTAACTTGCCGCCAGGTTGCCATTCTTCATTGTCATCTATTTATTTAGCCTTACTTTGTAGGTCTGATGACGTGAAAAAGTATGGTTATGAGAAGGTCTTAGAGCCCTTATTAAGGGATCTAGTCATTTTAGAAAATCAAGGCATTTTCATTGAACAGCTTGGAGACTTTGTTAAAGGAACAATCCAGTGTGTAGTGGCAGACAACTTAGGCGCGCATGGAATTGCTGGTTTTATTGAAAGTTTCTCAGCTCAATACATGTGCCGGTTTTGTCATGCACAGAGGTCTGAAATTCAGGAGAAAGAAGTGAGTTCAGGTGCGTTTACTCTCCGCAGCAAGGACATACATGAAATGCATGTCAGATCAGCTCTGGACAGTGCACAATCGTGCCATGGTGTAAAAAGGAAGTGTGTTTTGTCTGCACACCTCTCTCATTTCAACGTCTGCACTGGCTACCCCCCTGATGTTGCACATGACCTTCTTGAAGGCATAGTGCCATTTGAGTTGGCACACTGCCTCAACTTGTTGATCACAAAAAAATATTTCACACTTGAGAGTCTTAATGAGTCCATTCAGAAATTCCCCTTCAAGTGGACAGACAAGAGTAATTGTCCTCACACCATTCCTCGGACATTCATGTCGAACAAAAGTATTGGAGGAAATGCCCATGAAAATTGGAGCCTTTTGCGGATTCTTCCATTTTTCATTGGACAGCGAGTGCCTCTTGATGAGCCAGCTTGGCAGGTCATTTTGGACCTTAAAGATCTTGTTGAACTAGCTGTAGCACCAGAACACACAACACAATCCATTGCTTTCCTTGAAGCAAAGATTTGTGATCACAGATACCGGCTAAAAGAGGTGTTTCCAGCAATGAGGCTTTTGCCTAAACATCATTTTGTGGAACATTACCCACAGATGATCAGATTTTTTGGTCCACTTGTTGGATTGTGGACGTTACGATTTGAGGCAAAACACAGTTTTTTTAAGAAGGTTGTGCGCCATACACACTGCTTTAAAAACATACTTTTGTCCCTGGCAGTGAAACATCAGTTCATGATGGCATATCATTTGGAGTCAGCCACAACTGGAGAGTCTGGCCTCACTGTCTCAACTGTGTCAACTGTCTCTGTAGACATTTTGCATCAGGATGTGCAGAGAGTTCTGCATCTAAAATACCCTGATATCCCTCACATTCAGCTCACAAAGAATGCATCTGTTAATGGTGTTAACTACAGGGAAGGTATGATTGTTGTTCATGGCTCAATTGGTGGTCTGCCAGAGTTTGCAGAGGTTATCCAGATGATTGTAGTGGAAAACAGACTGAGCTTTATTGTGAAGGAACTTAGTGCTTGGTATAGGGAGCATTTTAGGGCTTTTGAGTTATGTCCTACATCACAAGTCTGCCTCGTCCAACTTGGTGCCTTAGTAGACCAGTACCCCTTGGCAGACTACAGGATCGGAGGCCAACGAATGGTGACACTCAAAAGATTCATAAACATACAAGGTTTGATTATGGTAATTTGTATGTTGTTCATGTGTTTAATGGATTGATCAACTAATCAATTAGTTGGTCAATAAACATGGTAACAAGAGGGATGCCTCACATTTCTTAAGAGCATACATTATATATATATATATATATATATATATATATATATATATTCTCACAGCAATGGAAAACAGAGAATCTTCTTTAGGAATGATGTATCCAGTGCTCTGATACTTCTACTAACTTACCCTCATGTTGCCATCAATAATAAAAATGTTCATGTTATGGACAACACATTAGAAATGTAAACCACAAATGAATGTTTAAGTTGTTCCTGTTACACTATCGTGTTCAAAGAAAGAACTACCACACAAACTAAGTAAAGACAAACAAAACAACTGGTACAATTCAGTGTTTTGTTTTTCTAACAATTATAGTCATTAATTACAGGTAATTGACAAAGTTTTCAAGCCAAAAGTCAAAGGTGCTGATTTTCAGTTTAATTTAAAACACAATGCTGATGTACTTAATACTACTTTTAGTCTAATCTCATACATAATGCTTCTCTCAGCCGCAGACACCAGACTATTAAGCAAAGGTTATTGGATAAGTGACTGTAAGCATTTTTTTATGCTGATTGGCTGAGCGATCAATCAGGGTATCTCTAGTAGGTATACAATACTTCATTAATGACAGTACACAATTTTAAGTTATTGTGTTTTTGTTTTGTCTCAATATGTAGATTGAAGAATGGCACATCCAAAATTGAGAGTCATTGTAGAGGACAATGACTACAGAAGACTTGATCTCCCTTCAGGAATGCCAGAAACTTTGACAGAGTTACACAACACAATCCGCAAAGCATTTGGAGTTGAACAAGATTTTAACATTCAGTTTATGGATCCTGACTTCAACAAAGATTTTATGAACCTTACCACAGTACAAGACCTTCAGGACAGGGGGACTATCAAGCTGGTGTACATGCAAAATGTTGTGGGTGTGAGTCCAGTTTCTTCACTGAGGAGTACCCCCAGCACTTCTTCGTCATCTGAAACACTAGTAAGCAGCCAAAGCTCTCCTTGTGCGTCCTCAATCCATGCATCATCAACAGACTCTGACAGCACCATCATCCTGAAACATTCAGACAGTGAACTAAGAGAACGTGCACGGCCACGGAACTTCCCTATTCCTCGCTTTTCTTACAATGTTGAAATGCAACTTCAGCAGGGAAATGAGAGCTTCAGAGACACTGGAAATCAACTGAAGATTGCTCCTGGACTTAAGTCTGAAATCTTAGAGAAACTAGCAGAGGAGATCTTCCTGTATACAGCATATCCACAAAACTATCAAATCGATGATGTAGCAGGGGCACTCATCAAGAAATTTCCTTGTCTGAAGGAACAGTCAGCAACTGGTTACTATTCATGGATGATTAGCTTAAAGTATAAAATGGCCAATTACAGGACAAAGATGAGAATAATTGGCTGCCCCGAAGTGACTGTAAATGCCTTAAAAAACAAATCCAGTGATGAATGCCTTCCAGCAAAAAATGTAAAGAAGCCTAAAAAGGCTGAAGTCAACTTCTTTCCTTCACACCCTGCTGGCGAAACAGATGAAAGCCTTGAAAAGGTTCGACTAGAGCTGCTGGTTGATATCAGACAACGAAACACTGCATCACGTGTCAGAGAGAAGATGTCAAAAACTTTCTCCTACAGAAGAAAAGAAGTGGTGCAGGAAAAGCCAACTGCTGGAGAGGTCAAAACCAGGTGGCCTGCTCTTTTCCACATCAGTGAGGTAGGCATTTACTGCACATCACTTAATTTGTGTCTACTTTAGAGCAGAACCTCCTAAATTAACATCTTATTTACTATACCCTGCCCCTTGATGCAAAGAAAAATACTTACATTTTGGGAAAGTCTTTCTCTTTCTTTCACTGTATCATGTTTATGTAGCATACGTGAGCTTGATCAGAACCCCTGCCTGCTTTGGCTGATTTGATTTAGATTGCTTACCCTACCCTTAGTTTATCGGACAATGTTTGAAAACACTGAACACAAACATTCATGCTATCAAAAATTGGCTTGTTTAATGAGGAAGTCAATATAAGAATGGATTTTACAATATTACAATAGCTGAAATATATTATCACACTGATAACTGAAGACAACATTGCTGTTTGTCCTATCTTCATTTTTTGTTTTACAGTTAAATGCTGAATTCCAGAGAATAACAACATTACCTCTCGAAACAACATTTATGGCCCAGTTGGATAAGCACCAGCTGAAATCTGTTTTTCAGAAAAAGGGAGCTCAGGTTGGCCAGAAACTTGCCCAACATCTGGAAGTCTTGCAAGAGGTAAATATGTGAACACAATTTTGGAATATCAATAGTCTTATACACTAAAGGATGAAAGGGAGGTGACGTGGCCCTTCATCTTTGAAACTTGAGAATCTGAAAAAAGGGGGCGTCCCTAATACATTTTTCAAGTCACATGTATTTATTTTTTTAAGCCAACATGGGTTGTGAATATGTAACGTGTACACTGTACATTATCTGGAGGTATAGATGCATCAAGAAGAATTTTAATAATTTCAGCCTAATCTTTTCATTCAGGAGACAAGTGACATCAATCTGAGAAGAGAAGCAGTCCTCAAGGGACTTTGCATATACCTTGGAGAAGATGATGCTCATCTGATAAAGGAGTATATGGTGAGGTATTGTTTTTGCATTTGCCTGTCATGTCTGTCTTGTGTCCTCACATGTCTTTTAGCTATTATTATATTATATTATAGCTATAATATAATATATATTATATAATATTATATTATTATATATAACTATTATCTCAACTACATTAAACGTCAACAGCACGACAGTGGCAGCTGTAGCTAAAGGCACAGAGCTGAACAACAGAATTTAATCTCTGAGGGACCAGTGCCAGATGATGTGTGTTCAACAAACTTAAAGCAGCAACTGCGCAGTAAATAAAGATTAGACCGCATACTTGGCTATACCTGTTTGCTAAAAGTAAACCAAGGAAATTGATTTTATTTAATTTAAAAAAAATGGCTCATCCCATTGAACTTTAGTGTTATCATTATTCGTAGTAGTAAGTATATACACCTATGTTAGGTTGGAAGCATGTGTATGTGAAAATCCTTACTTTTGACCATTTCCTATGCTTCAAGTTTTTTTTTTTGAAGGTTCGTCATAACCTTACAATGACATTAAAGAAAATATTTCAGTCTGTTTTACAGAATTACACTGTTTCAGGGCAGTGTAGTAAACATGCAGTTTCTGTTCAGCTGTTTCGCTCTTTCTACTACATTTTTGCCAAGTTTAGTTACCGATCTTGCTCACTGGTGTGAAGTCAGCCTAACGCAGTATTTGTATAAGGGGAGGCGGCTTCACTGGCAGTAATAACGGCATGTATGTGCCAAAGCCTCAGTCAGATAATAGCGCCATCTTTTGGGCAAGATACTATACCACAACTAAATAGCAGTGTATAGGAAACAAATAAATCTATTTATATTATGCTTTGTGTGGGTCACTGACAATAAAGGTAAAAGCACAACCTAATATAGGTAACATAAGGCCAACTGCGCAATAGTTAAATCAAAGAGAAACTTTTCCTGACAAATGTAAAGCCTTTTATTTATGCCCAGTCATAATAAATGTTTTCTTTTGTTTACTTTTTCTCAAAATATACAGGACATCGAAGGAGATGACATCCTGAAAGACATAAAGAAATCTCCTATGGGCATTTATGTCATCAACAAGGAGGGAGGACGGCCGAGACATTTTGATGACATTGGCATTCACGTTGAGGGAGAAATTCTTCTAGACAACATTGGATCTGAAGCTCAAGCCTGCGCAATGATGCTTGGAGTCATTTATGCTCTAAACATGACTTACCCAAAAGAGCTAAGATACTACTACGAGTTCATCCAGAAGGTACTGATGCAGATGGAAAGGGGAAAGCTGTCACCCAGAGTTCTTGGACTACGGAACAAAATGATTGCTGGAGGACTGTAGGAGTGCTAAAGCCACACTCTACATGTAATGCACAGTACATGTTTTTTGGGTCGGGGGGTCAAGAGAACATTCACTCTGAAGTCAAATGCATCGCTAAATGTTGGATGTTAAAAATAAATATTCCTGGACTGTTATTCGGATGTGAGAGGACAGGATCCTCTTATAATGTTCAATGTTAACAACAAATATTGCAGGACTGTCTTTTAATTTGGTTGTGAAATAACACATGTTGAGGTCCAATACATCTAAATGTTGAACATGATGTTAAACACAAATATGCCCATGAGAACATTTGCAAACTAGTCCTAGCATCTGTTTAAAAAGTTTGGTGTTGACCCCCATTAAGGGAACGTTCACTTATACATATCCAGAATATGTTTCAGTTTAAAAACAACTAAATCAGTAAGAGCATGTTCATTTCAGAGGAACAGATCAAAGAAAACCCTTTCTGTTGGACGGCCACACACCCGGATTGTTAATTTTGTTATTAAAGATGCATTATGTCCTGTATTGAAGGATTGCAAACAGCTCAAAAGAGACCGGAAGAAAAGAACAAAGGAGCCTGTTCTTTTATTACACTGAAGAAACTAAGTAGAAGCTTGTTGTCGTTCATTTATATTTGAGTGAGACTATACAGTCTGGTCAATTTAGAATTTCTTTTGTCTCTTTTTTTTGTGTTAATCCAGCTTTTTTTTAAATTTTATTTATACTTAGTTATGCTTACTTATTGCTCTTTTTGTGGCATTTTTGGGTCATGACAGAATCACAATATAGTGTCTACTGTCCTCCATTGTGGTCTAAGTTCATGTTTGGTATGAAAACTGATACTTTCTTTTTTATATGTTCAAAAGGTTATGTGCTGCATTGTATGTTCATGCAGTGAGCATTTAATTCAGTGTGCCTGCAATGGCTGGTTAATGTGGAAATGTTGATGCATATACATTTCATGTAATAAATACAAAATAATTGATTACATTTGGCTTGCTTTATTGAATCAAAGTAAAGACAATATTCTTAACATTTTTAAGTAGATTGAATTAAATTTTATTATGTTTAAATTAAATAATTTAATTGACCTGAATCTACAAAAACAAATTATTAAAAGTAGTTAAGGGAACATAATTTATTTTAGTTCACTGAACATAATTTTAGTTGGACATTTGAGTTGGAAAAGCTTAAACTAATTGAGCTAAAACTACATATTTAATTTATCTGAAATACATTAAAAACATTGAGTTGAATGAATTTAAAAAATACATCTGGATTTAGACAAATTTGTTTCGTGCAACTGCTAAAATTAATAAAATTAAGTTCATTCAACTGAACATTTTTTTCAGTGTATGTTGGCATTGGTGGATAAAGTTTTTTTTTTTTTTTACATTGCTAAACCAATAATGTGATGATAAATGGTAAATGGACTTGGTTTATATAGTTCATTATCCCTACACTGAAGTAGTCCGTAGGCGCTTTACATATCAGCTCATTCACACTCACATTCACACACCAATGGGACTGAGAGTCATATTTGCCTCCAGTGTTTCCCTATGGAGACAGAAAGGACTTTGGCCCACGTTTACATGGGACCTTTATTTCCCCTTTCATTCAGAATAAAAGTTAATTCCTCTTAAAAACTGAAAGTTATTACTATTTTATTACTTAACGTAATGCTAAAAAATCACTAAAATTACATTTTATACACGTTTTCCAAAGCCATGTGTTGTAGTTTGTATAGCATAGACATGTTATATGTTTTTTTTTTTTTTACTAACACACATACACACGTTTGTTTGGAAACGCACAACGCGTTGCTGTAGCAACAAGCCACGCTAGCGAGAGTTCGTCGCCAGTCAAAATGGTCGGCACTTAAACTACAACACCGGCCATGTAGGTACACAATATAGCAGAATGATACAGCGTCCACACACACATACTCATCATGACGAAAACACATTTCAGACAATAAAGCAAGGAATCACACTAAATATATTTACCTCCATATGTCATTCCGGGTTATCAATTCCAAGTGTCGGCGTGCTGGTGTCCCGTTCGAAGTCCCATTCAGTGTTCCATTTGGCGTCCGGAAAGACAATGTTTCTCCCCCGCCAGACGGAGGAGTCCTCCCCGGTCGTGAAAAGCTAGGAGGAGAACACGACCCAGACCTCGACCGAGACCTCGATCTGGAACGAGTCCGAGTCCTAGGCCTAGAACACTTCTTTGTTGTCTTGTGGCCCATATTTCCCTCCATGGTATCCATGCTTTTAAAATGCGAATGCAATTCCGACGATACGCGGGCTGTATTTTTTCACATTTGGCGCTTGTAATCTCAAGAGCCAATCACTGCCACCGATGTAGAACACACGGCCAATCACATTTAAACTTTGGACCGTTAAAGACCTGCAATGCATTGTGGGTCTTCCAGGTTGAAGTCACGCTTATCTACTGGGATAATGTATAGGTGACGCTCTCCATAGCAACCCACCATAGACTGTTAATGCTGTTTCTGTGAAACACCGAGAAAACGAAATGGATCAACGGAGGAAAAGAACCTGGGGGCTTCTGTTTTGCGACCACTGTGAAGAATACGTCTCCAAGTCAACGTTTTATCGTCATCGAGAAATGGTAAGATGATCAAACTTAGTGCACTTCGTATATGTTGTAATTAAAATCAGCTTTATTGGCCAGGTATGTTTAACACACAAGGGATTTGACTTTGGTTGACTGTGCTTTCACTGTACAGTTTAAACATTAATAACAGTCAACTAAAAATGAACAAGTCATTTAAAGACTAATATGTACAAGAAAAATTAAGATAATTTAATAGGATGATAGTAGATGATAATTTTAATAATGACTGTATGTGCATGAGTAAACTTTATTTGCGTGCTCATGACTAAATACTTTCTTTGTATTGTGACCTCTAGAATATGTGTGTGTGCGTGTGTGCGCGTGCGTGCGTGCGTGCGTGCGTGCGTGCGTGCGTGCGTGTGTGTGTGTGTGTGTGTGTGTGTGTGTGCAAAGATGACAGTAAAATACAAAAAAATAAAATAAACAAAAAAAACAGACCAAAATAATCAAAATCACTCCAAAAACACAGATGATGACAACAAAAAATAGAAACGATTAAGAAAAGCCATTAAGAAAAATTTTATTTAAAAAAAAAAAAAAATAATAATAATGTTGCCATTTATTTTGAAATGTGAGACTAATTACAATCATAAATGTATACTTATGTTAAAATGTAACACTTTTGAAACATTGATTTAAGACATTTTATTGACAATAAAGGGCTTATTTTTAGATTCATTAATTTAATGCCTTTTAAGACTTTTTATGGATTCGCGGGATTCACCCTGAAGATTATACATGTGTTTTCAACAGTTATTTTTGAAAAACTAAATTTGATTGGTTGAATTCTAAAAAAAAAAAAAAAAAAAAAAAGTGGGTCGTGATTTGATGACAGTGGTAAAAAGTGGGTCCCAGGGTGAGACCAGTTGAGAACCCGTTTTTACAATTTAGGTGTTTAGAAAACACTCTTAATCCAGAATGATTTACGAATAGGGTAAGAATGCTAATCACAAGGAAATTCATGAAATGCACACAAGGAATTAGACTTTGGTAGACTGTGCTCTCTCTGTACAATGTAAACAATAATATTAACAGTACAGTCAACTAAAAATAAACAAGTCATTTAAAGACTAATATGTACAAGAAAAAACAAGATTATATATATATATATATATACAATATTGCAGTGGTGAGTAGTGTGAAAGGATGATGAAGTGAACATGAGGTAGTTATCTTTTCCAGTATTTATATTAAAGAGTGTGTAAAGATGATAATTTAAATTAAATAATATGTGTGTGTACATTCAATAATGACTGTATGTGCATGAGTAAACTGTATTTGCGTGCCAATGACTAAATATTATTTTCTTTGTATTGTGACCTCTAGAATATGAGCAGACCTTTTGCAAAACGATTTGTTGAGTCGTCATCAGAGGATGAACAACAGCATCAGCAACAGGTAACTGAAGGATTGTGTATGTCGGGGTTGGAGTCAATTAAAATTTTCAGTTACAATTACGTCTTCAATCATCCATATTCAATTACAATTCAATTATGATTACATTGACCAACATTTATTTGAATTACAATTAAATTACGATTATTTTTTCCCCCCTGAAAGTCAATTACAAGTACGCTCTCAATTATTAAATGCCTTAACCATGTCTTAAATGAACTGTAAAATACACTGAAACAATCGTCCGTCATCTAATTTGTTTCTCATCTTGTTAGGCTTAAATCAAGGCTGTCGCCCTTTATTTATTAATATTTTAAATAACAAATTATCCTCATAACAGCCAATCCATGTAAAAAAAAAAAAAAAGGAAAAATAACTGCCCTTTACGAGGTACGGCAGACCATGATTCATGCTGAAAAACTGTAATACCTTCTACCTGTATGGGTGTGAAGATTCACAAGGTATCATTCACCATGGTAACCGAGGAATGGACACCTATAGAATGCAACAACCAACCCTGATTAACATGTTGGGATTAACCCACCTTTTGGGAAGTAGAGCAGACAAGGATGCCAGTTGAACAATTGCAGCCCAGGCCGGGCCAGGTCATGCATGTGTGAAACCATAGGGGGCCATTGTGAGGCTTGAGTAAGTGTTAAATTCCTTGTTAAGGAGACCTTTTTGGTCACACATGTATTTTGTAGTCAGGGACAAGGCTGGCCTAGAACAGTGAGTGTTATCTGATATGTGTAAGACAAAGTTTTTATTGCATTTTCATGCAAAGTCAATTATCTAAACTCAATTACAATTCAATTACAACAGCAACACATTTTTTCAAGTATAATTTCAGTTATGTTTACGCCATAATTGTAATTATTTATCAGTTACGCAATTACAATTATAATTGACCCCAACCCTGGTGTGTGTGGTCCTAATTTCTAAGTCATATTTTTCTTGATATTTTCTCCTCCAGAAAATGAGAAGATTTCAACGGATTGAAGAATCCTCAGAAGATGAGCAGCAGCCACAGCAGCACAAGGAAACTGAGGTGATGAACAACTACACTGACACAGAAATGCTGGAAAAAAGGTCCAGGCACATGTACTTGATATTAATACCCCACAATCCAGTTATTAATAAAGTTTGTTTTTTGTGCTCCAGATGACCAGAAGCCTCCATTCTAGCTCAACTGAAATATCTTCTCACGATGAGCAGGTAAATAAACTGAAAGTTAGTTGTTGGTTGCTAAACTTAAGAAATAGATTTGTTTTGCTAATCATCTATAAAAAACACACCAGAAGAAGCATGTGTAATGAGCATTATTGTAGAGAAGCTACTTATTCCCTGGTTTCATAGAATTTTTAAGATTGTTTTGAGTGACAATGACCTTTACTAAATAGTTAGAATGTGAAACATTCCACAATCCAGTTATTAATCCAGTTATTGTCTTAATGATTTGTGCTCTAGGTGACCAGAAGCCCCCCTTGTAGCTCCACTGAAAACTCCTCAGAAGATGAGCAGGTATGAAATGAATTGTTAAATATGCATTAACACTGTTCATCAGTCATTTGAATGATAACAGCCAATCCATAAGAGTGTTGCAAATCTTTGACTGTATCTTAATAGATTACCTCTGTTTGTCTTGCTGTCGAAGGTGCAGATGTAACTACAGCAAATCCTGGTTACCTATCCCTGTTGAAAAAATCCCCTTTCATTTTCATTTTGCTGATCATAATGTTTTCTGTGTGTCTTCTCATTTTAGTTTTCTGAGGACCAAGAAGTTTGGAGTGAAAATGAAGACAGAGAAAATCCTGAGGAAACTGGTGGTTGTGAACCACATGCCATAATCACATTCTTGCTTTTGCTACTGGCAAAGTGGAAGTCATTCTTTACAGTCTCTGACAGGGCATTTGAGTCAATTTTAAACATGTTCAGAATTCTGTTTAATGTACTGAGTAGTACATTTATTTTCACGCCGGCTTTGCAAAATATTGCAGCACATTTCCCTGCAACTTTCTACATGTTGAAGAAGGCTATATCTGTAAATGGAAATGATTTTACAACATTGGTTGTATGTCCAAAGTGCCATTCTGTATATACCTTAGATGAAGCTGTAATGTTAAAACATGATGCAAGTGGGAAGGTCATCCAGAAAAAGGCAACAAAATGTTGCCATGTATCATTTCCCAGACATCCACAAAAAAGATTTCGTAAGAAATGTGACACTGTGCTAATGAAATCTGTTATCGGGAAAGATGAAAAAGAGTTTCTTTACCCCAAAATAAAATTCTGTTATCGTAGTTTGATCAAATCTATTAGTGATCTGTTAAAGAGGCCTGGCTTTAAAGAGTCCTGTGAAAAGTGGAGGCAGCGTAATGTTAAGGAGGGAATATATGCTGACATTTTTGATGGGCAGGTCTGGAAGAATTTTCAGGTTTATGAAGGCAAGCCATTTTTACAAGAGGTTGGGAATCTTGGTTTTATGCTCAACGTTGACTGGTTCCAGCCTTATAAATATATCAACGACTCTGTTGGTGTAATGTACTTAGCATTGATGAGCCTTCCAAGGGAAGAAAGGACAATATTATAGTTGTTGGTGTTATACCTGGTCCCCATGAGCCAAAGGAGCACATCAATGGGTTTTTGGAACCTTTGGTCAGTGATTTAAAACATCTTTGGGCGGGGTTAGATATTGATGGGCAATTTGTCCGTGGAGCGTTGTTGTCCTTAGCGAGTGACATTCCAGCTGCAAGGAAAACTGGAGGTTTTCTCGGCCATATGGCAAATATGTGTTCAATCAATCAATCAATCAATCTTTATTTGTATAGCGCCAAATCATAACCAATGGTATCTCAAGGCACTTTACAGTAGAGCAGTCTTAAGGACGGACTCTTCATTTTATGGATACACACATATGCATATATACGTATATACACATACATATGTATCCCACACCCAACATGAATTCATCATGGCGGCAAGGAAAACCTTCTGTTAAGCAGCAGGAACCTTGTGTGGATCCCATTCCTATGATGAACAGCCATCCACGTTATGCTGTGTTGGGTGTGTGCAGAGGAAAGGGTGGAGACAGAGTTGTTGAGACTCTGTAACTCCACACTGAGGATCCCACGGACCTGCAAGACAAAAGCCAGAAGGAGAACAGGAGCAAACACACAAGGGAAGAAGCAGACATAGAGGGAGTGTTTGAAAGAGGAATGGGACCCTCTCCGGTCCCTCTCTAACCTAAATGACCTCTCTCTTAACGCCCTCTCCAACCTCTCTCCAACCGAGCATGCCAGACCCCCCCCCCCCCCCGGCAGTCTATGCCTATTGCATCTTAATTATGAGCTATGAGCTGGTTCCTAACTAAAAGCTTTATCAAAGAGGAATGTTTTGAGCCTAACCTTAAAGGTAGAGAGGGTGTCTGCCCCCCGAACCGTGGTTGGTAGATGGTTCCAGAGAAGTGGGGCCTGATAACTGAAAGCTCTTCCTCCTATACTACTTTTAGAGACAAATGGAACAACGAGTAGTCCAGCATTTTGAGAGCGTAGTGTTCTGGGGGGATTGTATGGCACTACAAGCTCCTTGAGATAGACTGGTGCCTGTCCATTTAGGGCTTTATAAGTGAGAAGAAGAATCTTGAATTCTATTCTATATTTTATGGGAAGCCAATGCAGAGAGGCTAATACAGGAGTAATGTGATCTCTTCTCCTAGTTTTAGTCAGTACACGTGCTGCAGCATTTTGAACCAGCTGAAGTGTCTTAAGCGACTTGCTCGGGCAGCCTGCTAAAAGAGAATTACAATAATCCAGTCTAGAGGTAACAAAAGCATGGACTAGTTTTTCGGCGTCGCCCTGAGACAGGATAGATCTGATTTTAGCAATGTTACGGAGATGAAAGAAGGCAGTTCTTGAAGTTTGTTTTATGTGAGAGTTGAAGGATAAGTCCTGATCAAATAGAACCCCAAGGTTTCTAACAGTTGTGCTTCGTGCCAGAGTAATGCCATCTAGGGCAGTTAGGCTAGCATAGGTTTCTCTAAGGTGTTGTGGGCCCAGTACAATGACCTCAGTCTTGTCTGAGTTGAGAAGAAGAAAATTTTGGTCCATCCAGGCCCTAATGTCCTTTAGACAGGCCTCAAGTTTAGATAGCTGATTTGTCTCACCTGGCTTCATTGATACATACAGTTGGGTATCATCAGCATAGCAGTGGAAGTTAACAGAGTATTTTCTCATAACATTACCAAGGGGGATCATATAGATACAGAAGAGGATTGGACCTAGCACAGAGCCCTGAGGAACCCCGTAGCTTACTTTAGTGTACACAGAAGACTTATTATTCACGTGTACAAACTGGTACCTATCAGATAGGTAGGACTTAAACCAGTTTAGGGCAGTCCCTGTGATTCCAAGTAATTTCTCTAATTTCTCTAGTAGAATATAGTGATCTATAGTGTCAAAAGCTGCACTAAGATCTAATAAAACCAGCACTGAGAGTCGTCCTTCATCTGAAGCCCAGAGTAGATCATTAGTTACTTTAACTAAAGCAGTCTCTGTGCTGTGTTGAGCTCTAAAACCTGACTGGAAGTCCTCGAACAGGCTGTTGTTTTGAAGAAATTCACAGAGCTGAGCCGCCACAACTTTCTCAAGAATCTTTGAAATAAAAGGAAGATTAGATATAGGCCTGTAGTTTGCTAAAGTGCTGGAATCAAGAGTAGGTTTTTTGAGAAGGGGTTTGATTACAGCTACTTTAAAGGACTGTGGCACGTAGCCTATTGATAGGGATATATTTATTGTCTCCAACAAAGATGGGCAGACTAGGGGAATAACTTCTTTAAACAGCTTAGTTGGGATCGGATCTGAAAGGCAGGTCGATGGTTTGGAGGATGAAATAATAGATTTAAGTTCCTGAAGTCCTATATGTGTGAAACAGTTTAGGTTAGGCCTATTTACATTTAATGGTACAGCAGGCCCAGGTGAAGGCCGGGAGTGGCTAATTTTATCTCTAATCTTATGAATTTTATGGTTAAAAAATGTCATAAAGTCCTCACAGCTGAGGGCTAGAGGAATCATGGGCTCAATAGAGCTCTGACTTTGTGTTAGCCTGGCTACAGTGCTGAAAAGGTACCTCGGATTATTTTTATTTTCTTCAATTAGTGAGGAGTAGTATGTAGATGGACTATGTCGTAAGGCTGTCATGTATTTACTATGGCTTTCTTGCCAAAGTATTCGTGACTCCTCTGTTTTATTGGAGCGCCACATTCTCTCTAATTTACGGGTTGTTTGTTTGAGTGTGTGAGTTTCAGAGCTAAACCACGGAGCTTTCCTCTGACGTTTAATAGTTTTTTCCCTCAATGGGGCAATTGAGTCCAAGGTGGATTTTAGTAGACTAGCAGAGCTATCGACAAGCAGATCCAGTTGAGAGGGGTTATAATTAATATCATAGTTATTTATTGGATGGTGCACTGAGTTTAAGGCAGCAGGAATGGCCTCTTTAAATTTAGCCACAGCACTATTGGACAGATTTCTACTCCTAACTATTTTATTGCACAGTGCGAGATCCTCTAGGATAATGTTAAAATATATTAAAAAGTGATCTGATAGCAGAGGATTTTCAGGGTAGACTTTTAGTTCATTAATATCAAGGCCATATGTTAGAACAAGATCAAGAGTATGATTTAAACGATGAGTAGCTTCATTAATAGTTTGAAAAAAGCCAACTGAGTCTATTAGGGACATAAAGGCTGAGCTCAGGCTATCACTATCTTTGTCCACATGGATATTAAAATCTCCTACTATCAGTATTTTATCTGAACTGAGGACTAAGTTTGATATAAACTCAGAGAATTCTGATAGAAATTCAGAATAAGGGCCTGGAGGATGGTAAATTATCACAAATAAGACTGGCTGGCAGGTTTTTGATTTGGTATGAGATAAATTTAGAACCAGGCTTTCAAAGGAAGTGTAATTGGCCTTTGGTTTAGGATAGATTAGGAGAGAGGAATGATAAATAGCTGCTACACCACCTCCACGGCCTATGTCTCGTGGCATATGAGTATTTAAATGACTGGGAGGAGTGGCTTCATTTAAACTAACATATTCATCTTGATACAGCCATGTTTCAGTTAAACAGAATAAATCAAAGTTATTTTCTGAGATAAGGTCATTTACTAGTCGAGATTTGGATCTCAGTGATCTAATATTTAATAGAGCACATCTAATGCTTTTATGTTTTGGTGTTTCTAGATTTGAGATTTTAATTTTTTTCAGATTTTTATAATTGATAGCTCTTTTATTTGATTTTATGTTAAAATCATTGTGAAATATGGGTCGGGGGACTTACTGGATGTGTTGCAGTAAGTGTTGCAGTAAGTGCCTAAAAAACTTTCCAAGGACTGAAGACAATAAGGTTGATTACTCTGGGTTTGATGATACATGGCCTGTTAGAAGTAACACGGACCACTGTAGATATGCCAGAGATGCTAAGAGGGCAAAAAAACAAAGCGAGCAAAAGCAAGATTGAGGGTAAATATGGAGCCAGATACAGCTGTTTACAAGAATTACCATATTTTGATGTTGTTCGAATGCATGTTATTGATCCAATGCATAACTTGCTGGAGGGCACAGCTAAAAGAGTGATGCAAGTTTGGAAAGAAAGAGGTTCAATCTCCAAGGAAGGATTTGCCACAATACAGGAAAGGGTAAACTTGTTGAAACTTCCAAGTAACATTGACTCTGGTATACCGGCAAAGATTGAGGCAGCTTTTGATGGTTTCACTGCAGCACAGTGGAAACTCTGGGTTTGTGTCTATTCCACCTTTGCCCTTAAAGGAGTCATAGGAGAAGAGGACTACTCTTTGTGGAGAGTTTTTGTTGCAGCAACACAATTACTATGCTCCAGAGTTATTAATGATGTGCAGATTGAGGATGCCCATAGATGTCTCCAAATGTTTTGTAGATCCTTTGAAAACCGATATGGTAAACAGTGGTGCACGATGAATATGCATTTACATCTACATTTGAAGTCCTGTGTTAAAGACTTTGGACCTGTTCATGGCTTCTGGTGCTTCTCATTTGAACGTGCCAATGGTACATTGGGAGATTACCACACTAATAACCAAGACACTGAAGTGATTATGATGCGAAAATGGTTAGCTGAATGGCAGGTGGCAGGCAAACAGTTAATGTGCCCAGGTATTTTGGATATATTTGATACAGAAGTCCAAACATTATTCCGTGAGACCCCCACTGCCACAGCTATCCAGGCAGAGAAGTTACATGTCCTACATGATCTCTCTCATGATCATATTTTCCACAGAAACTTTGAGCTTGATGATACTCTAGAAACTTTTCTTCCACCTGTTAAACAAAGCACAATGTCAATTTCAGACAATTTGGATCTGCTTTCAATGTTTAAGGTGATGTATCAGACTGAGAGAATTGAGAGAGTGTCTCTAAACTACATGTACAGCAACAGATATAGTTTAGCTGGTGATGTATTTTCAACATGTCGCTATAGGTCAGGATCATCATCATTTGTGAGTGCAAAATGGTTGAGTGTTGATAGAGTCACAGGAGATCCCATGATCCACCCTAATGCACCATTGCGCCCGGGGGAGATATCAAATATATGGAAAGTGTTTGTGTTTTTGTGGATGGATGAATGTTTGACAAAGGTTGAACATGCAGTAGCAAAAGTGAAATGGTTCAAAGAGCATGGGGATGTGTGGCATTTTGGGCAAAAAAGCAACTGCACAGTCTGGGAAACTAATGAAGTACCATGGTCACATGCATCTTTCCTTCCACTGAAAAGAATTGCCAGCCAGTGATGCATGCTGTACTTTCAAAGTCGCCTTTTCTACTGCAAGGCAAGAAACTGTTAATGTGTTGGTAACACTGCCTTTAGCAAGATGTATTTAACCGACATGTCATTGTTGTTCAGCAGAAGGGCCCCCAACGACCTTTACATACTGTACATATATATAAATTGCTTTTGTGTCTGTTATTTTTTTGTTGTTTCTGTAATGCATCTTAAATGTACTGTGTTTTAAACGTTCAAATAAAAATTGAAACAAAATGAAAGACTCCCTTTTTACTATCTGACAGCCAGTCATTCACAACTGTATTAGCCCAACATTACGGGTGAAAAGGCTCGTTTTTTTGTTGTGTTTAAGAAGGGTCCAAAAATAAGTTGCATAAAGTGATGCATAGAAAGTGTAAATATGGATTATTATTCATAGTTTATTTTTTAACATACTATAATCAAATGTCCAATAGCTCTTATTTAACCATAATAAAATATATTCAGGTCAACTTTCTCAAAGCCTATTTTTTGGAACAAACTGTTTCAGAACATCTGATTTCAACTTAATCTAAAACAATAACATAAAGGTTTTACACAATCAGGATTTTTGGGCCGATCACGATCAGTGAGTTTTAAAAAAACTATATCCGATCCAATCCCAGACGCAAGCAATATGTCTCATTATATAACTTGTTGCTCATTTACTGTATGTACTTGTGTATTACAGAGTATCAAAAAAAATTTTCTCAAGCATTTTTGCCAATGTTTCACAATTTTTGCAAAGCCCCAAACTGACAGAGATAAGGGTAAAACATCAAAAAGCTCTATAGGCCAGACATGAGGCAGTAAAACATTCATAACTCAGAACTCCATAACATTTTAAGGCACACTAATGCAAGTTAAGGGTAGTAATATAGCCCATCAGAAAACGTGTCATTGACTGAAGACATGCAAAACTAGGGGAGACTAATGCATTGGGAACGTGTGTACAGGATCAACAGGAAAAACTGGTTAATTTTGAATATACTGAGCACAATATGCATGAAGTGGACTATGAACAAAATGACCCGGACAATAATTTATTTTCATCTATTAATAATTAATGTGAATATTTCTCAGATGAGCAATTTATGCAGACTTTCAATTGTAATGAAGCCTTATCTATTGTGTACTTCAACTGTAGAAGTTGAAATGCAGACTTCAATAACATTAAGGATTATTTACAGCATTTCACACAACCATTTAACATTATTGCTTTAACAGAAACATGGATTAATAAACTGAAATAACTGAAAATTCCAGGGGCCACAATGGGGGACAGTTGCTTATCTGTCATTGTGTTCTTTGGCAAGGCACTTCACCTACATTGCCTAGTATGAATGTAGTGTGTGAGTGAGTGTTGGTGGTGGTGGGAGGGGCCGATGGCGCACTATGGCTGCCTCATTTCCGTCAGTCTGCTCCATGGTAGCTGTGGCTACAATTGTAGCTTACCACCACTAAGTGTGGAGTGAAATACTAATGCCTTAATTCTGTTAAGTGCTTTGAGTGTCTATGATAAAGTGCTATATAAAATCCTATGTTATTATTATTATTATTATTATTATTAACAGAACACAAACATGACAAAATCTAAATATTGTTAGTATATTAATACAATACACTGTCTTCATGAAGTATATTGGGTCCGTATTTGACCAGATATGGGGCATATCAAAAAACTCCGGATATGCATCAGAAAAGTCCGTATTCTCGACAGAATCAAAAACCGGATATTCTCGATTCTTGATCTTTTTGCGCAGTGCAGGCTCCACACCTTTGGACCCAGCTTCCAGTCTTATGCTGCTTTTACACCAAACGCGGTTTCTGCGGCACAAGCGAACAGATTACATGCAAAGTCAATGGTTTAGACGCGCTGGGAGGCAAATTATTCACCGGTGGGGCGGCGCGAACTGTTTCGCGCGTTGAACGCGAATGCTGCGGCAAGCGCGCTCCCGATTTTCGCGTTATTCGCCGTTCGCTTGAGTTGAAAATATTGAACTCCAGCGGCAGTTTCGCGTGACGCGCAGGCGCGAACGCCAATCAGAGTCCTCGTTGGCAATGACGTCATGCCGTCAACGCGGAAACCAGTCCACTCACCTATTCAAACATGGATGACAAGCTAATCATAGCCGTGTGTGACAACCCTGAGCTGTACAACACAGCCAGTTATTGGTACCGGGACCGGACCAAGAAGGACCTGGCGTGGAGGAGGATCGGCGAAGCGGTGGGACTAGCAGGTAAATCTTCTTTCTCTGTAGTTTTCATCTTTGAAAGTCGGCAATGAGCTAGGATTTGCAGCTATTGGCCGCTGTGTCATTTTACCGCCTTTTTCACTTGTGGTTCATTGAATTGAATTAGAATTATATAGTCTTCATAAACAAGTACAGAACAAACAACACTCAGTAGTTCAGTTCTTCAGCTGAAAGGGTATAGGTTGAAGCAAAGCTTATTTCACCATCACAACATAACTAAACCAGGTTATCTACATAATATCACACACAAAAAATATTTAACTTATATTACTATTTTTACAATACACACTCAATATAAATTCTGCACAATTTTTATATATACAGTCTGTATATGTATACCGTAACATGGATACTGTAATATTGTAATTTGTATAAGGGTTACACATACACACATACATGTACATAATATTGATACACTATTTCATATTTATAAAACAAACGTCATCAATTAAATTTAGAGTGGCAATATATAAATTAATAAAAACATTTTGTTTAATTTAGTAAGGATTGATATATGTTATACCGTTGTATACATATTATTGTTTATTTTTCTGCTGTTTATGACAGCGGATCTCTGCCGTAAAAGGTGGAAGGGCCTGAGAGACACATACTTAAAGGAAAAAAGAAAGTGTCTGGAGAAAAGGAGTGGGTCAGCTGCAGGGCCATCAAAAAGGTGGAAATACTCTGCGGTCATGTCCTTCCTCGACCCCTTCATTTCACCGAGAGACACCAGCAGCAACATGGTGCAGGGGGTTGAGGAAGACAGGGCTGCAGAATATGGTCATCCATCAGAGACTGGAGGTTTGTTTATCAGTGCAGACATATATACATATAGAAAAATGTATCTGCTTCATAATCAGACCTTTATGCACAATAGGGCTTCTTCTAGTGTGGGTGGGGGGGATAAAAATCTAGTATCATGATTTAAAATGTATAGTAATGTTTCATATCTCATGTTTGTTGTCACTCAGAGGTAAACAATGAGGGAGAGGAAGCAGAAGGTGAGGGTGAAGGAGAGGATGCTGGTGGTGAAGATGTGGAGGCTGGAGGTGCTGATGGGGTTCCTGCTAATGCTGCAGCAGCATCTCCTGCAGGATCAAGTGCAGCCAAACCATCTGGTATGATCATAACAGAAGTTGTTTTGCATTCTGTTATAAATACAATGTATCTATAAATGCTTGGTATATCAGTGATGACAATGTTGATCATTACCTCGATTAATTAAAATATATCTATGATCGTATTTAAGTAACAGTGACTTGATAAGCTATTAATATATGTTAATATATGTTTTTTTAAAGGAAAGAGTGCCAAGAAGAGACCCAGCCAAGGCCCAAGTGAGATGGACCTGGTCATCATGGAGGCCCTCAGAAGACCTCCTTCTTCTCCACCACCACCTTTGTCGGCAGATGAAATGTTTTTAAAAAGCCTGCTTCCTACCCTGCAAAGAGTGCCCCCAGAAAACAGGGACTTTGTAAAATTACAAATGTACAAAGTACTTGTTGATAATCTTCCGGTGACTCTAAATTTAGAACATTTTGAATAAGTTTTAGATTTGACTGGGTGGGGTGGGGTGGGGGCACTCTTTGCATGGTAGAAATCACATTGTAAATAGTTTAGTTTAAAGTTTTAGAAAGTACATGTGAATAGTTTGTTTAAAATCGAGGTATTATAAAGTTAATATAATAGTTTGTTTAAAATCGAGGTATTATAAAGTTAATATAATAGTTTGTTTAAAATCGAGGTATTATAAAGTTATTATAATAGTTTGTTTAAAATCGAGGTATTATAAAGTTAATATAATAGTTTGTTTAAAATCGAGGTATTATAAAGTTAATATAATAGTTTGTTTAAAATCGAGGTATTATAAAGTTAATATAATAGTTTGTTTAAAATCGAGGTATTATAAAGTTAATATAATAGTTTGTTTAAAATCGAGGTATTATAAAGTTAATATAATAGTTTGTTTAAAATCGAGGTATTATAAAGTTAATATAATAGTTTGTTTAAAATCGAGGTATTATAAAGCTCATGTAAATAGTGTTCTTTAAGGATTGTTGAGTAAAATCACATTTTCAAGTTTACAGTCGCTTTCTTTGTATTTTTTACCAATGCATCTAAACATCTATATGTGTACTCCACATCAAGGTTATATATAATGTTCATATAAGAACTTAATGCCTTAACTGAATTTCTGAGGTGAGGTTTCATGGATTGTTTGTCTGGTTAAAAATGAAGATGACAAATGTCTCTCCCCCAATTATCCATATTTATTATACACATGTTAATGCAGTAGGAAGTATGCTCTATAGACGTATGTGGTTGGCTCTTAAAAGAGCCGTTTTGTGTGCGCTGGTGCACTATGACAGCCTGCTGTCTTGCCACGGAACAGCTCCTTCTGCAGAGAAGTATGAAGTGAAGACCTCTCACACCCTGATGGCCTCCCGTCCAGAGTAGTTGGCGGCAACTCTCCCCAGTCCTGGCAGTGGCTCCACCTCAGCAGTCGGATTGTTCGCCCTGGCTGTGGTAGATGTGTGTCGCAGGAAGTTGTGCAGAACACAGGTTTCCTTTACACATTTCTCTGCAACATCTACCCTGACCTCCATGGCACGCCTGTACATTCTCCACTGAGAGGAGAGGATGCCAAAGGCGTCTTCCACCACCATACGAGCCCGGGACAGACGGTAATTGAAAATTTTCTGCTCTCTTGGGATGTTGCGCCCAGGAAATGGCCTCATGAGGTTTTTCCTGAGTGGAAAAGCCTCATCGGCAACAAACGCGTGTGGCTGTTGTCCACGATGGTCTGCTCCTGGCAGTGTCTGGTCTGCAGGCAAGGGGAGGGTGCCGGCCCGGAGAGCCTGACCAAACGTGGAGTTGGCGAGGATCCCTCCATCACTTGTTCTCCCATAGCCCCCCCTGCTCTGTTACAGGTGTTGTGAAGCTGATGATAGCAGTTCCTGATCTGTGGTTCACGGCTCAACTAGTCTGAGACACTCTGATGTTCTATCTCTCTATCCTGTTCTGTTGGTCCTTCTGTCCACTAACCTCAACTAATCCACGCAGATGGCTGCCACCTCTGAACCTGGTTCTAACGGAGATTTCTTCCTGTTAAAAGGAGTTGTTTCTTCCCACTGTCACTAAATACTTGTTCATGTGGATCTTGTTGGGTTTTTACTTTCTTATTATGAATTTTATATTTTGATAAGCGCATTAAGATGACTTTGTTGTAAATTGCGCTATACAAATAAAGTTGAATTGAATTGAAATTACTCCACCAGCTTCTTCCCGGCCGCTCCTTTCACTCTTCCCTCTGTCTTTCTTTTCTCATTATCCTCTTCAAAAGCTCCATACATGAGGCACCCACTATTTAGTCCTCTGTCTTAAGGCTCAAACATACTCAGGCGGACTCCGCGCTCAACGGACTCTCATCTGACCTCAAATACTCGAGCAGACTTGGAGCGGAACGTCACATAGTGGTTGCCTGTGAAATTTCTTTAAAATCCTACATTTCCCAGATGCTTTCCCCACAATCCTACAGTTCCCACAATCCTTTGCGCACTGTTTACCTTTTTAGTCATGGCGTCCTATACTGACGATGAGGAAGAGGAGCTGCTTTGGAGCGTATTTGGCCAAATTTGCTCAATCTTTTCTCTGTCCGGGAGCGTGAAACAATTAACTGTGGCTGAGCTGAACACTCCGGAACTGTGAATCACCCGCAAAGCACACATTGTGTTGCAGAGAAGGGTGATGTGTTGCGGGAAATCCGTCGTAGGGGCGGAAAACTTTAAACCCTGTGCTATAAGCAACAGCAGGTTTTGCAATGCCACAGTCAGGAAATATGTCTTTGCTCCGCTCATGCTGATGGAGGCTTCACGTAGTTCCAGTGTGGTCTGCCTCTGCAGCTTCATCTTCAACTGTCTTGTAGTTGCTTCACAGCAGTCGTTGAGTATGACATGGGACTCCAGTTTAATTCAACAAGCTGCAACGTTTATTTGACCAATCACTCAAAAATGGCATACAGCTTATAATTATTCTGTTCAGGTCACACACACTCCCTCACTCTGCACACTGGTCGAGCGACCAGCGCATTCATTCGCAGTTAAAGGGCCACGCACCCACACACTCACACTGACAATAAATGTTATGTTCAGGTCCTGCATGGAAATTCTTCAACTCTTCCAATTAAAAATACTGTACGCTGGAAAGTTTACACAAAGGACCAGTATGTTTTAATATTCAAAATCAGTTTTATTGTCAAGTAGAGTTTTTAGACAATTTTGACAAGTTTGGTGTCAATAGGCTCAATAATCCATATTATTTCAAATTCTGTTCTCTCTTTCAGTTCTCTCTTTCAAGTTCTCCGAGGCACCTAAGTTAGTGCTATCTGGGGTGATTGGATGGGGGTCTTGGGTTCCGTTGGGGGGGCTTGCCATCAATGCTGCCTCAGGGTCAGTTGCTTCTGGAGTGATTGGCCAGGGTTCTTGGGTACCGGTGGAGGGGCTTGCCACCAGTGTTGCCTCAAGATCAGTTGCTTCTGGGGTGATTGGACGAGGTTCTTGGGTGCCGGTGGGGGGGTTTGCCACCAATGCTACCTCAGGATCAGTTGCTTCTGGAGTGATTGGCCAGGGTTCTTGGGTACCGGTGGAGGGGCTTGCCACCGGTGTTGCCTCAAGATTAGTTGCTTCTGGGGTGATTGGACGAGGTTCTTGGGTGCCGGTGGGGGGGTTTGCCACCAATGCTACCTCAGGATCAGTTGCTTCAGGAGTGATTGGCCAGGATTTGTGGGTGCCGGTGAGGGGGCTTGCCACCGATGCTGCCTTGGGATCAGTTGCTTCTGGGCCTAGGGTCTTGCGTCTGCTGGCTCTGGACCTGGCCACTGGAGAGTGCTCGCTGGTTTTTCCCTGGGCGTGGATCTTGGCCCTTCTGCTGGGGCCTTGGATGGAGGGCTCCCTGGGCCCTCTTCGGGGGTTGGGTGTTGGGGCAAGGATAGGTTTGGAAGGTTGGCTGCAAGCAGGGGTTCTCGTAGCGGGTGTTCGGGGCGGCAGCGGGATGTGTTGGGTCTTGGTCCTTCTGCTGGAGTCTCGAATGGGGGGCTCCCTCGGCCCTCCCTGGGGGTTGGATGTTGGGGCATGAATAGGTTTGAGAGGGCGGGTGCTAACAGGGTTCTTCGTAGTGGGTGTTCGGGGCGGCAGCGGGGTGTGTTGGGTTTTGGCTCTTCTCCTGGTCCCTCCCCGGGGGTTGGGTGTTGGGTCGTGAAAAGGTTTGGGAAGTTGGGTGCAAGCAGGGGTTCTAGTGGCGGGTGTTCGGGGAGGCAGCGGGGTGTGTTGGGTCTTGGCCGTTCTGAGGCGGTTGGCTGAAGCCTCTTGGATGCAGCTTTTTATGGAATTGATCAGTTTCCTCTGAGCTGAACCAGGCTCAGCATCCATCTCCTGTATTTTACTTAACCCACCACTCATCACAAACTCTTGGCAAGCTTCACTGTCATGATGCATAACCTTGCTGAACTGGCCAAGCACATGATTTAAGATGTTGCTGGGAGCATTGCTGAGGAGAGGCTCTAAACTGGGCAGGTGAGTGCACTTCAGCAGGATGTTCTTCAGAGCCTTCTTACTTTTGAGCCGCAGGTCCTCCAAACTGCTTGCTCCCGTGTAAAACTGCAGTAATTTAGGCAGTAGGCCTGCAGTGGCTACAGCGTTGGCGTGCTCTGGTGTGTGATGTCCGATCTGACCAATGGACCATACGGTGGCCTCCTTTATGTGATCCTCATCCTCCTCGGACAGACAGATGGCCAGCTGTTGCAACCCCTTGGAGAGGATGACGGCCATAGCGAGATTTTCACTATGAGAAGCGACGTATCCCAGCATCATGATCCCGGGAAGTCTCATGCTTCCACGGCTTTTATCCAGGTAGTCCACCACCTCCACTAAACCATCACAGTTCACAATCACCTGAGATAACTGTGCACTGTGTTTGACCACCTCCCACATCAAGGTGATGACATCTTTCTTTACATATTCATCCGGGTCCTGGAGGCAGATCATGACATCTGGCAAAATGTACGCCGCGATCACCATCTCAGCCAGTTCTACTGAGTGTTTACTGATCTGAATGAGAGTGAACAGCACCTGCCTTTTCAGTTTGACATCTGGGCTGCGGATCATCTGTTTCAGGAGTGCGATGGTGCCAGTGTTGACCTCCTCCCGATCCAGGTCATTTGTGTGCAGGGACAACAGCAGAGAGGCTGCACCTGCATCCACCACAGCCTGAGAAAGCATTGTATTTTGTTGTGCGATGTAGGCCAGGGCCCAGGCGGCAGCCTCTTTTACCTCAGGGTCAACAGCTCCCAAACAGGAGACCAAAATATCCAACCCACCACTGTCAACCACAGCCTGGGAGAGCTCAGGGGAGTGTTTGGCCACAGCATGCAGCACAAACACTGTAGCCTTCTTATAATGATGAGGCTGTGAAGGAATAGACCAGATCAACTGATGCAGGATGTCTTTCTTCACCACAATCCTAGCCAGCTCTTCACTGTGTTGTACCAGACGGCCCAGAGCCAAAACTGCATTGTGCTGGATGCTGCGATCCTCATCCAACATGAAAAGACGCAACTGGGAAATCATTTTTTCCTTTTGGTGGACCTTCATGTTCTCAGAGTTGATTGACAAATCAGCAACCATCTGCTTAAATTCCATCCTTAATGTCTGGGACTGATCATAGGCTTCAATCATCTGTTGCTGAATCATGGTGGGTTTGTCAGAAGATGACTCCATATCAAGTGTTTGGTTGAAGAGAGTGCTCTCCATTTTGTCTCAAAATTTGTTCCTGTAATTTCTTGTTGAAGTAATGAACTTGTTCTTCTTTCGTTGTTATTGGTGTGATGATGAGTGGCTACTCGAAAGGATCCTGTGACATTAAAGGAACCTATGAAAAAGGAGCTTTCTTTGATTTTGAGAGAACCTGTGACATCATCAACAGCAAAGAAACATGCTGACTCCTGATTGGCTGCTGAATAAGATACGTTAGTTCGCACGAGGATGATGCTGGCTGCCCCTTGGTCTCTGCCCATCTGCTGGGGTCTCGGGTGGGGGGGTTCCCTGGACCCAAACCCAGGGCGTTGGGCGTGGGCGGGTGTGTGCTCACGGGGGCCCTCAGGATGAGGTGGCTGCTGTGTGCGTTTGTGCTCCCTGGAGTGCTCAGGTGTGGGAGATGCCGCTTTTTCAGAATCAGAATTCCTTTATTAATCCCAGATGGAAATTACTTATGTTACAGCCACAGAAAAAAAATCACAAATAAAAGAATAAAACATTTAACAAAGATAAAAGAAAGAATAAACTTTAAATAATTGTATAATTAAGTAAAACACTGTTAAAAAATAGGGATCAGATACACACACATTACAATAGTAGAAAATGATATGATACAGATATTTACAACAATCAAGCTGTGAGGTTACAGTGATGAATTATACAGTTTGATCTCCACAGGCAGGAATAATTTCCTGTGGCGTTGTGTGGAGCACCGTGGTTGGATCAGCCTGGTGCTGAAGGTTCTAAAGGTCCTAAAGGTGCTGATGGTGCTTCTGTGACTGACCAGCACATCATGGAGTGGGTGGGACTTATTGACCAAGATGGCCTTCATCCTTGGACAGGCTCCTCCTCTCTGTCACCACTGTCAGAGAGTCCAGTTTAATCCCCACAACGTCACTGACCTTGTGGATGAGTCTGTTGGTGTCTGTGACCCTCAGTCTGCTCCCCCAGCAAACAACAGCGTAGAGGATCGCACTCACCACCACTGACTCATAAAACATCCTCAGCATTTTCCTGAAGATGTTGAAGGACCTCAGTCGTCTCAGAAAATAGAGACGGCTTTGGCCCCTTCTGTAGAGGGAGTCAGTGTTCCTCCTCCAGTCCAGTTTATTGTCAATCACCACTCCCAGGTATTTGTACTCTTCCACAATGTCCACACTGACCTCCTGGATGGAGACATTGCTGACTGGCCTCTTGGTTCTCCTCAGGCTCTTTTTGGCGTGGCATCTCTGGAGAGTCGGGTTTCCTCACTTTTTGCAAGTGACACTACCCTTGATGTATGTTAATGGTACTAAAAACTCAAATTTCTTAAATCATTTGTATTTACTTTTTCAAAATTGGCTCTGTAGCACCCCCTTTATATTTTCAAATAAGCAGCCCCTCGCGCACATTTGCAGTTTATATTTCAACATTTATAAGACTGTTAAATCTGATTTCAGGGACTCACATTTTAGCCTCTAGCTCTAAGAGGAATTATTATAGAGTCCTGACACTTGTGCACATCACTAAAGGACTGATAAGACTCAATGGATCTTAAAAGTATTTCCATATCTCATACAGTGTGGGCATGGCAAGCCTTCAACTCTGGTCAAGATCACCATTTTAACCCTTAAAACAGTAAATCTTATCGATCTGAAACTTCACACAAATTATCACTGTACGACAACTAACACATACCAATAACAATAACTGACTGTAGACACAGCGCCACCTACTTGTGAACATGAGATGTTTTTTCACAAAACTTCATAAACAATTAATAAATTCATAAACAATCATAGGAAGGTCAGAAACCTGCCTCTCTGTAATCAGCTTTCTATGGCCAACATTTCAGACACTGCAACCTATGGTTTACAGACGTCAATCACTCTAAAGGTGTGTTCACACTGAACGCAACTGAAGAGACTAATCAGGCAGAAAGGGCAATATGACAGAATATTCCATTGATACGTTATTTTTTACCTAAACGGGTGGTTTGGTTGGAATGCATAAGAAAGAGACATAAATGTCAAATCTGGGGCCAAATCTTAGAAAATGCTGGACTTCAGCTCCATATGACATGGACTAAAACCATCACCAACATGTTTTCATACAATATTATGCATTTTCATTATGTTATTCACTGGAAAAAGTATTCTAGTGTTATTTAAGCATGACGTTGCCTTCCCCCGTCTGGAAGTTTTTTAAATAGTATGGCCTAGAAATGGGAAATTATATGATTTTTACAATTCCGATTCTGCTTAACAATTCAGTTCTTTATTGATTTTTGTTCGTAAAACAGGAGAACAAACATGTGGATTAGATCACAAACTTAATCTGTGACTCACTGATTGATCATATTCCTCTTTCCTGTCTCGGTGAATGGACAATCTAGAGACAGACGACATGAACTGGAGCGAGTACTGCAGCCTCTGAGCCAATCACACTCCGTCCCTTGGTTGGTTGGTTAGTTGGTTGGTTGGTTAGTTGGTTATCAGCTGCAGTATGAGCATGATCACTGCTGCTGGGTTGAGATTAATTCTGGAGATTTTGAAAACATAATGTGTGCAAATGTTTCTATATATTTGTAGCGTTTCCTCAATTTGATGAAATTTCCACTAACAAAGTGTCATCCTTCAAACAAAAGAGGTTCAAATCAACATCTTTAATCTACATCTTTAACTTTTCCTTGTATTTTAGAGCAACCAAATGCAGCACAAGTTGTCATTTTGATCTAAAAAGCTGTTAAATGATCTAAAAATCAGGCTGAATGTTTTACTCCAATAGAAAACAATGAGATGTTCACAGGCAGTGGGGCCATGTGACATCATCAATCATGTGATTTCAAGATGGAGGAACACAGGCTCTAAAACTGTAAAGTAGTTTCATTTTTAAAATGTTCCAAGACAACTGTTGAATTCTCAGCTCTGTCAAAGAAAACACAATAGGGAGACCTGATCTTAGATACAAAGATGTGGCAAAAAAGCAACACGGAAACACAAGAAATAGACTTAAAAAGTTGGCAACAAAACCTCAATAAATAAGGCTGGATGTAGAAATATCATTAAACCCAAACCCATATCATAGCACAGTCCTTGTTGTTATTGACCGACTGCAAATAAAGAAAGAGAGAGAGATAATGCCTATTAAATCTAAATGCTTCACTACTTTCAGCTCTCCATGTTTATACCAGGATAAAGTATGAAAATACCTTTTCCAACATTAATGCTCACCTAAGTGAACTTCCAAAAAAACATTAAAAAACAATAATCATTGACCTGTTGCTTGTGAAATATCTTAGATTGTAGGTGATTAAACGGTTTGACGTGGCAGCCGAAGAACTAGTAGTCGCAATAGTAGCAGTAGTAGTAGTAGTAGTAACAGTAGTAATAGCAGTAGTAGTATTGGTAACAGTAGTAGTAGTAATAGTAGTAGTAGTAGTAGTAGTAACAGTAGTAATAGTAGTAGTAGTAGTGGTAACAGTAGTAGTAGTAATAGTACTAGTAGTAGTAGTAGTAGTAGTAGTAGTAACAGTAGTAATAGCAGTAGTAGTATTGGTAACAGTAGTAGTAGTAGTGGTAACAGTAGTAGTAATAGTGTAAAAGTGTTGTGGTCATTTGTAAAAGTGTTGTTGCCATTTGTAAAAGTGTTGTTGCCATTTGTAAAAGTGTTGTTGCCATTTGTAAAAGTGTTGTTGCCATTTGTAAAAGTGTTGCTGTTGTACGTGTGTTGTGTGAAATCACAACGGAAATGGGAGGGATTATTTTCAAAATAAAATACTTCGTCTTCAATGCAGATTGACGGAGGTTACTCTGGCAAACCGACCTTCCAGAGCCTACAGTGGGCCCATTTCAGACTATATCCAAAAGTCGAGCACATATTCGGACTCAGGAGAATAAAATCTTTCTGTTCATACCACATTTTACACAAAATTAACACTTTTTTTGGGCCAGAAATTGTGCGTTTCTGCTCCGAGATCCCGGAAGTAGGTACAGCAAGCTGTAAGGCTGTAAAGTCACTGCTAAGCATGTTTACATGGTGAGTTATGATCACATTTCTTAAATGTATAATGTTTTGCCCGTTTTGTGGAAGCCAACAAGGGCAGTTACACCGCTTTTGCACTTTTTGTGGACGATCACTGGAGTTTTTAAACAACGCGGAGCAGACGGAGGAAGATAGTATATTCAGTCATTGTGTGTGGTATTTCACAGAGGGTCACTCATACGATGTGATTGTCGACATGATGTCAAGTTTACACGGTGTAAATATAAGTCTGTGGATTCTAAAAAGTAAACTTAACGAGGCCGGTTTTTACCGCAGGAAGGATTATTGATCACATGATGCCATCTCTAACGCCATCAGGCAAGAACTTTGTGGACCAGGGGAACTGTTTGTCTACAGGACTATGTGGCAGGTACTTCAACAGAAGTACAATCTCAGAGTGAAGAGAGATGATGTAATGACTCTGAGTCCTCGGGGGTGTGGGAGGAGAACACGGAGGAGGTTCATCAGAAGAACGTACCACTCAATGGACCTAATTACATGTGGCATGCTGATGGGTACGATAAACTGAAACCATTTGTTTTAGCTATATCAGGAAGCATTGATGGATTTTCACGTAAAGTACTCTGGCTTGAATGTGGACCCACTAACAATAATCATGCAGTCATTTACTCAGGATGGACTAGGTTTAGAATTAACAAATGAAACAAAATCATCTCCACATTATCATTTCTAGGGATATGCATGGGTTGGACACTATTCCTAAAAATTATAAAGATACTCTCACTGCTCCAATAACAACACTGATAAATCAATCAATAAGTGAAAACACCTTCTCTACCACATTAAAAACAGCCATTATCATTCTAATCCATAAAGCAGGAAATAAACAAGATATCAACAACTACAGACCAATTAGCATTCTCACCGTTATATCAAAAGCAATAGAAAAAGTGGTCATTGAGCAACTCACAGAACATCTGGAGGATGAAGGACTTTTACATCAAATGCAGTTTGGGTTTCAGGCAAACAGCATGTTATCTTCTCACAGAAACAATAAAACTAAATCTTGATAATGGAGGAGTAGGAGGAGCAATATTCTTAGACCTTCACAAGGCATTGGATACCGTCAGTCACCCAACGTTACTTTTAAAATGAACTCAATTTAAACTGTGGACAAACACTCTGGCTTGGGTTCATTCCTATCTGTCTGGTTGGACCCAATGTGTCTGTATCAATAACACTACATCCACTATTACTGCTACTGATTTTAACTTAAAAACGTGTCTGTGGATCAATCAAAGCTGCTCACACGGACACTGAGGTGGACACTATGTTTCAACCACATGACAACTTACCAGTAATGTGTATATATTCATGAACAAGATAAACGTGTATTTTATAAAATGTACTGTATTGAACTTGTGGTTAGTTTATAAATAATGACAGAATGAGAGAATGTATTTGTCCAGAGGGGTATTCCATAAAGGCGGGTAAACAAACTCTGAGTCTATCCATAAACTCTGGGTCAACATACCCCGCGATGGGAAACTCTGTGTATCTGATTCCATTACAGCTGGTATGAAGTGTGTCAATCAACCCTGAGTATGTAAACCTTGGGTTACTTACGTACACGCGCGATAAAAAGCCATCATCAATGTACGTTTCTGCTCCGAGATACCGGAAGTAGGTACAGCAAGCTGTGAGGTTACACCGCTTTTGCACTTTTTGTGGACGATCACTGGAGTTTTTAAACAACGCGGAGCAGACGGAGGAAGATAGTATATTCAGTCATTGTGTGTGGTATTTCACGGAGGGTCACTCATACGATGTGATTGTCGACCTGATGTCAAGTTTACACGGTGTAAATATAAGTTTGCGGACTCTAAAAAGTAGAGTATCAAAGAATACTCAAACTGCCATGACAACCAAACGGAAGATAGTGATTTATTCACCCTGATGGTGAAATAAGCCGTTGTTTGATGAATATGATCCTGTTCTAAAGGTGTGTTCAGTCTTCAGTGATTATAGTGGCTTAAATCACCCGTAATTAGTCACACTTTATGATCACTTTATTGCTTCAGTGAAGTGACGAGTGGTGAATAATATGAATAAAATGTGTCTGAGGAGACGTGTCAGCATCATAGGATGTCTGCATAGAGAGTCCTCCTGTTACACTGGATATAAACACAGTGACTGATGCTTCATATCACATCATTTTTATTGATTTTTAATGTAATATTGTCACCAGAGTCATCTCAATGTCCGAAAAAATGTCATAAAAAAACACTGAAGCAGGACACGAACCCACGTCCCGTCACTTCTAAGCGCAGCGTCACAATTCACTGCACCATCATAACTTCAAAGCAGCAGATTTTACTGTATAACAATATAAAACAACAATCAAGCCTTAAAAGTAGATTAATTTAAATGATCATCTCCTCCTTTATATTATCTACAGGTTTGTATCCAGTGAACTTTACTACAGACGTCAGTAGATGTTTTAATGTAGATCAACCTCTCAGTGTCTGTAACTTAATGATCTACATCTACAATGTTAGAAAGAAAACTACCATTATCACAAAAAAAAAAACATAAATCAACACAACATTAGTAATGATGTGAACACGTCTGTGGTGTGTGATGTTATTAATGTGTTTCAGAGAAAAGTGTTAAGGTTTATTAAAGTGTTCAGAAACGGTGTTCAGGTGGGCGGAGCCAGGTAGAAACCCAGGGTTTCTTTGATTACTTCATGGACAATGTTGCCATGGTAACATACTCAGAGAAGAACATACCTTGCTTTTAGGAATGAGATACTCAGAGTTTCATCATTTAAGCCTGAACATACTCAGAGTTTGAACATAACCTGCTTTATGGAATAAACCTCTGGTGTGTTGCTGTAAATGAGAGGTGTGGATGTAATGTACAGGTGTGATGCTGTTCATGTCTGTGTGTGTGTCAGTGTCAGTGAGAGCTTATATTCTCAGTGTTCCTAATTCATTGTTCTTGTACATTTTTTCATTGTAATCTATTGCATGTTACTGTATGTTCTATACAGGTAACCAGGGACTACAGATGGAAACTAGCTGTTTAGCTCTACTCTGGTGTAGAACATCTTTGTCTTTTATGATCTTAATGTCTCTGCATTTGTCCCTTTAAATAAAGACCAAACTAAACAATTACACCACGTTAGGTTTGTTCAGAAGTGATCGATTATCTGGACTCTAAGGGTGACAGCACACACACACACACACACACACACACACACACACACACACACACACACACGCACACGCACACGCACACGCACACACACACACACACACACACACACACACACAGAATCTTATCTAAAGTGAACATTTTCACAGTGTTTAAAGTAAATATTTGAGGAGAAAAGTCCCATTAATTGTGAAATATTTCCTAAAATGGAACGTAGTGATTGAGAGGGAAATAATCCAGTAAAGTGTTACGCTGCATCAACTCCACCATCACTAAGAGACATTTGCACTTAAGGGAATCGTTTCCTCTGCTCACGCTCACACAGTGTTTTATAAAACAGTAAAACTTCAATGACTCATGCTGTACTTTGTCCTTTAATTCACACAAAATCATTTTATTACTTCATTTTAAAGAAAAACTTGTTGAAATATGGCTCATGAGGAGCTTTGGAGGGTTTTGGATTGAACAGCACACACAGAGCAGCACAGAGGGAGAGAATGTTCAATACATTAAAACACTTCTGTATAAATAAGTTTAAATATGTGCAGCTGATTGTGTTCTCTTTAGCACATGGACACAGTGGCTGTGTCCCAAATGGTGCACTACGCACTATTCCCATTCATATTTAGTGCGTAGTGGTCCCACTTCAATAGTGTGCACAGAATATGGCCGTCAGAAATAACCGGACGTACACTATGGCTGTGTCTGAAGTTACGCACTATTCACACTCAGTATGGTGTGTAAAGTGTGTCCTTTTTGACCTGTTTGCACAGACTTCAGGAATACCTGCATGTACATTACTTCAGGACATTTTTTAAGTGTACATGAGGAGCACACGACACACGCACTCAACCGCCCCATGATGCATTGCGACTCGCGAGCGTCAATTCAAGGCGGAGATGGAGGGGTCTTTTTAAATGATATTATGGTTAGTCATCAAGCATATTTTCCGACCAGGATCTGTAGGAAACATATATTAATTATGTGTGTTTCTGTAACACTCGTGTGTCCTGCTGTGATAATGATATAGAAGCATGCCTATAGCCACATAACTATACTAAACATGAGTTTTGTTTTCCAAAGGGACTGATGAGGACACCAGCAACCACATGGTGGTCCGACAACGATGACCTTTTCATGGGTCGTCGAAACGCGGCGCTGAACGGTTTACAGTAAGTAAGAAAGTCACGTTGTACAATGTGGTTATTGTTGTAAAATAGTTCAGAGACATGACGTAACGCTCAGTGTAACATCACAGTTTACTCTTTAGCTTTGTGATTGTTACATGATTTTAATCATTTGTTGCTTTATTTTATTTGAACTGTAGTTTGTTGAGACAAGTGATTTAAAATATAATTTGCTTTTTACTTTTGCTCTGGAAAGTTAGATACTGTTGATAAACAAGCAGAAGTGTTGATTCATAAGTATAGACATTGTTTTGTGATTACAGTTCATTTACCTTTGATGGGATTTTATTAAGTGGTAAACTGTTTTAAATGTGTCTTGCCTATAGTTTTATCATTAATAATGTTGTGATTGTCCATTTAAAGGTAGGGTTGGTAACTATCTCCAGATACACTTTTCAAGTTTTTGGTAGAAATGTTCATTATGTCCGGACAGATGTGAAGATCTTATGTATTCTGAAAAAGGAACGAAGAAAATCTGTCAACTGTAGCGTCTGTAAATCTGCAATAACTGCAACCAATGGGATTTTCATGGTTCGTTTTTTTTCAACCAATCACGTCTCCTGGTCTTCCTGCTCGTTCACGGTCCCGTGCGTGCACGAGCGTACATTGCAAAGCGCGTCACCGTTGTTAGAGGAAGCCTGGAAGTAGACAACAGAATGGCGGAGAAAGTAGCTATTCCACGTTTACTGGTAACGTCTTGCCCTGCTAAGAAGGGCAAGAAAAGAAAGACGTTTTTAGAAAAAGCTGCAAAAAAGAGGTCTTTGGATTTAGCGAGAGGAAAGACAAAAATCTGTATCGGAACATCTTTTGAACGATGGCGACAATTGAAGGAGGACAAGGGCCTGAAAACTGATGCTATGGTTGCTGAATTACTTTTGGACAGGTAAGGTTGTTTTGTTGCCTGGGTGATTGTGTTATCTTTTAAAATAGTGGAAGCAATTCAAGCTATTTGTCATATTAGCCAGATGTTAACGTTAGCGCTACATGTCGCAAAGTATTTCTGTTGTTGGATTAGCCCGATGCTACTGTTGATTCTCTGTTAGTGCGAGCTAGTTTAGCAGCTACAGTGTGTACAGTATACATGTGTGCGTGTGTGTTGTGTTTGCTTTCAGCAGGGCGTTCAACAGCTGTAATGTAGGATATTTGTGATTCTTTTTAGCTATAACTGTGCTCCGTCGACTTCAACGCCGTGGAAGGACTCACTTGTGAGACTACCTAACCCCGCTGTGTCAACTGTTGCTCCCGAGTCACTGTCTGAGAGGTGCGTGTAAGTTTAGGCTGATATGAACATGTGTTGTATTACCATGCTATCCAACATTCTTCCTAACTTGTCGTTTGTTACGCTATTACTAAATGTATATGCCGATAGTGTGTGGTGTGTGTGTGTGTGGGGGGGTGGGGGGTTGGGGGAGATCTGTACGTAAGGCAAGGGGGGGGAGGGGGGATCTTATGTTGTACTCTGTGTCATCCAGATGAGAGAGCCCTTGATTGTCTTCCAGGCTCTCCTTTGAACTCGTTTTATTTCCTGCAGGCATTCTGCTGCATTAAAAAATAATGCATTTCATATCAAGTTTAACATATGCTGATTACTTTCTGTAATTCTGTCATTTTCACAGAGATGATCATTTCTCCGTTGCTGGAGTCCAGGAGTTAGACATTAGTGGTCCCATAGAGACAGCTCTTCAGCAATTGGATTCAAGGTATGGTAATTATAATTATAATTTTTTTCCATTTATTTAAAAAAAATGCACGCTGCTTTACTTGCATCACAGTAACATGTCATAATATCCCTCAATTATTGTTCTTTGCCTGTGTATTCAGTATGCCGTCCCAGGACCTAAACGTTGAGGTTGGAGCTGATGAATTTAATGACATTTGGCCATAAGTGGAGACAGATCTGATAAATAAATGCACCAAAGTTGTTTACATTTTTGAGGTGTGGTTATGTAATGACAAAATACATGGTCAAGGTGAAGGTTGTTAATAACATCATTGAAAACTCATCCTATTGTTCACGGTTAGGTTATTTAGATGTATTCCTAAGATTGTTATACTTTCTGTTTTTCCAGATATTGCAGGTTGTTTAATAAAAAATCCAAGAAGTGGAGCCTCTACACAGTAAAAGAAGACAAAGACTGGCTCCATCCCAGACCTCCAGAGTGCAATCCTTAGGAAAAGGTTGTCTGCTGTGGGAGGGTTGCCACGGACCATAACAAGGAGGCCTGACGATCCCCGTCAATATGGGGTTCTGTCAGGTGTCCCTGCTCCAGCCACCCAGGACCTGTTGCAGATGCAACTGAGCAGAGGTGAGTTGACTTATTTTGTAAGTTGATTATAAAGTACTAATATGCTTATGTGCGAAAGCTAATTAAAAATCTACTTCACATAATATTATAATATTTATACCAGGTCTACTTGTACATATTTTACAGCTCTAATAAACTAAAGAATTTGTATAAACATATCTGATGAACAACTGAAACTGTAATGACTTTTTGTTATGGAGTGAAATACAATAGAAATGGTGTGGTTTGTCTATCAAATGCAGTAACTGTCAGATATGTAATTCTGATGTTCTTTCTAAAGGTGAACCACAGAAACAATAAGTTCCCACAGTGGACGACGCTGCCACATACAGAGCCTCACCTGCCGACCAACACTTCATGTGTATTGCCTTTGTTAATTCCATTGTTTTTGCAGGATGAAAGTTGTATGAAGTGTATGTGACGTTTCTTTTTTATAATAAAAATTGTACGTGTACACATTTGTTATCATTACTAGTAAGGAGATTCAAAATGTTAGAGCTTGATTGTAGATGCTTTTTGTTCAAGCAAATGCCAAAATACTATATAAAAATGTGTAAATACAGCTACTTCTTCTGTAATGATAATAGATAAAACAAAAAAACAACACCTTGCTCAGTGCAGGGCTGTCATATTTACACATTTATTTACACTTGTCATAATGGAAACATTATTGCACTGTTCCAGGGATGTAACCCGTATAATGTCCCAGTAGATCTGGAAAGCAATCTCTGATTTGTGGCAATCCTCCTTTGACTTCGGCCACGTCTCCTCTGACTCCACGATGTACTTGGCTCCAGACTGTAATCAGGGTCAGAGACATAAAACCTCTCACCTTCTGAACTCTAAAACAGAAATAAGAAATGATATCAAACATTTAGGCTTTTCGTCAATGATTACAACTGAACAAAAAATGTATCTGTAATTGCTGTAGACATGACATTATTTTTCCCAGCTCTATTACATCTATTGAATTAAAAAAAAACAATATTAGATTAGATATACTTTATTTTATTTCGGGCAGGAAAATTACAATTCCAGTTGTATTACAGAAAGTAAAGAAAAGCAGCACTTGGGTGAAATAATATATAAATACAGAATATTAAATATAAAAAAGAAACCAGAATGTACAGAAATAAATAATAATAAAAAAGGTTTCTACAGACTACAGCTATACTCCTCTCTCTGTCTGTTATATTATCCCTGACTGGTAATTAGGCAAAAAGTGGCACTAAAATAAAACAATAAGAAATGAAAACAACACTAAAAATAATAATTATAGACACGCAGAAAAGTAAGATGTTGTAAGGGAAACTGAATAACAAGGTGCCAAATAAATGAAAATAATGATTATAATAAAATAAATGAGGTAAAAGATGTATTACTTATGTTCTAGGACAGTGGCAGACCAGCTGATCGATACTCTGAGTAGTGGTAAAGAAAAACTCATTATAAACCTTTGTTTTCAGGAGGACGACAACTTGGAGACGAATGTCGCACTCCTTCTAAACGCTTTACTACGGGGTAACCTAATGCTAACATGCTAGCTTGGCCACCACCGTTGATAGTAAATTAGTCACTTTTTTAACATATAAAATGATAAAGTATATCTTACCGCTGAATGCGACATCATACGCTTGGCTGAGGTCTGCTTCTGCGTGCGCGTTCATGTGAGTGAGGGGGGGTGGCTTCAGAGGAAGCACAGGGGGGAGGGGGAGTCGGAAGGCGGAGCTGTCGGAGCATGCTACATCGAAATCAAGCTAGGTTTAGAAAGTTACCGAGCCTGCCTTTAACAGAGCAAATCATACAAGAGGTCTAGTTGTTATTCAGCACAACAGCCAGTGTGATTTCAGTTAACAGTATTAACAACAGTTTACTTCTTTAATCATTTATTTATCTTCTTGAAAACACATTTTCACAATTGGAAAAAGATGAGGCTGTTGCTAGGCAACACACACATTTCATCACTGAAAGTTGATCAGTTAGATAGGTCTCTGGAATGTCAGCATGAAATGCGTTTCCGAAAGATTTATGGATCAAATGAGCACATGTTAATTTTTTACTGTTTTACTGTTTTCAGAACTTTCAAAGGTGGCGAAATGACGGAGATATTTTAGACTCCATGTGCTTCCGCTTGTTGTTGTACCTTCGCAATGCATCATGGGATACTGGGAAGTATACTTCGATAGGAAGTAGACCCTATGAGTGAGAAGGGCTTGTAGTGCGTAGTGCACCATTACGGACACAGCCAGTGTGTGAGTGACTTTTTAACCCATAAAATAATTAGCTGTCAATCAAAGCTCTGCCTTGTGAAAAAGACAAAAGAATAAAACTGTAGAAGCTCATCTTATATTATTCTAAACTTGTGGTTCTCAAACTTTTTTAGGTGTTCCCCACTTTGAACGAATGTGAACTTTCAAGCCCCCCCTGCACCCATTGCCCCCAAATAACTCTGACAAAGAACACATTTTCAGATTTATTACACTAACAGGAAACATCTTACATCTTATTTCATAATAAATCCAAAACTAATGTAAACCAATCACCTACAATAAAACAAATGTAAAAATGCAGCAGTCAAAAATACAGGAAATAAGCAAACATTGTTTACAATCTGTGACAAAAAGCTAGTCAGCTATTAAACGTTTTTAAGAAGACTGCCATGAAATCAAAGATGTCCTCATGTCATACCTCCATTCACCACCAGGGTGTGCGCCCCACACTTTGAGAAGCACTGTGGGCGGGGCTCCTGGAGCAGTTAAGTCACGCCCAGTCCATACTAAGGACGATCTATGCTATGCTAACTAGCTACTCAATACTCACCATCAGGGGTGGAAAGTAACGAATTACATTTACTCTCGTTACTGTAATTGAGGACCTTTTTTGTGTACTTCTACTTTTTTGAGTACTTTTTAAATTCTGTAATTTTACTTTAACTTCAGTAAAGTTTGTTTGAAGTAACAGTACTTCATTACAATTTGAAATAGATTTTGTTACAGAATAAAATAAAGTTTTCTTAATGCCCCCCATTTAATACTGCCTGATGCTGACTCTGGTCTCCCGTGCACCTCGTCCTCCAGCAGTGCCTGATCAGCCACTGTGTGTCTTTATTCATTGTGTGTACGTTTCTTTTTGTAACAGCTACAGGTGTTGTAGCCAATTGATCAGCAGTTTTGTGCAATGATCATGTGATTTTAATTACAATCATCATTATTGATAAAAAACTGTATTTGTAGGCGTGCACACGTCACCCTGGGGCGTCAGGATCAATTTTTCCTCCTTCGGCTCATTCCACCTAGAATTCTTTTGTGTATTTTAGGAGCCATTTTGTGCGTTTTTTCCCTCTAATATCCTGGTTTCAACCCATAGAGGGCAGTCACTGTGACATTTTACATTTCAGCAGAATAATGATTTATTTAGAGGGTTACACTTAAAATTTAATATGTGATATTTTGTTGAGAAAATAAATGTGAAAAATGAACAACATATAATACATTAAACTTTCTCCACCACATTCCTTTAATTACCTTTTAAAAATAGGACTACTTTACAGGTTTAGAGCCTGTGTTCCTCCATCTTGAAATCATGTGATTGATGATGTCACAAGGCCCCACTGCCTGTAAACATCCCATTGTTTTCTATTGGAGTGAAACATTCAGCCTGATTTTTAGATCATTTAACAGCTTTTTAGATAATTTAGTAGCTTTTTACATCATTTAGTAGCTTTTTACAACATTTAGTAGCTTTTTACATCATTTAGTAGCTTTTTACATCATTTAGTAGCTTTTTACATGATTTAGTAGCTTTTTACAACATTTAGTAGCTTTTTACATCATTTAGTAGCTTTTTACATGATTTAGTAGCTTTTTACAACATTTAGTAGCTTTTTACATCATTTAGTTGCTTTTTCAGTCAAAATAACAACTTGTGCTGCTTTTGGTTTCTTCAAAAATAAACAGGAAAAGTTAAAGATGTTGATGTAAACTTCTTATGTTTGTATGTTGTAGTCCCATTTTTAAAAGTTCATAAAATGAATATGGTGCATAATAATGTGTTTTGTTGAACATAGACTAATAAGTACGTTTCAGAGATTTTAGGCCAAAAAGTGTAGGATCTCTTTAAAGACAAGGACAGTGTGTTATGATTGTTTGATTGATCAGTTTATTGATCAGTGTGTCAGTTATCAAAGGTGTGTTCCATAAAGGAGGATTAACAAACTCTGAGTTTATCCATAAACTCTGGGTCAACATACCCAGTGATGGGAAACTCTGTTTATCTGATTCCATTACAGCTGGTATGAAGTGGGTTAATCAACCCTGAGTATGTAAACCTTGGCTTACTTTCATGCACCCGCGTGATGAAAAGCCATCATCAAATGATCAGTAATTACTCGAGCTGCCATGACAAGCACCCTGAAGAGAGTGATTTATTCACCCTAATGGGTGAAATAAGCTGGTGTTTGAGGAATATGAGCCTGTCTTTGTCACAGTTTGTGGATGGTGTGGACCCAAATACAAGGAGAGATGGAATGCAGGAGTAGCGTTCTTGGAACCAGTTCATGTTTAATTCAAAAACGTAACTTAAAGCCTACAAAACAGGATGTACAGGGAACAAGGACCAAAACACAGCAGGACACAAGGAGGGTTGACAACACACAATGAACCAGCAACCACACTGTGTCCAAGCACTCAGCTAAATAGTGGAGGAGGCCTAATTAGGAACAGGCCACACCTGGGTGGAAACATGAGGGAGCTAATCAGTCACCAACCAAGCACACATGGATCACTGGGGGGTGGAGCCACAAGCAGGAATACCTGAAACACAGACAAGAGTTAAACACAGGAGGCCGAACTCAAACAGAATAAACAAAGACAGAATAATTGAAAGAGGATCCTTAAGGGCTAAATAACAAACTCAACAGAACCTGAAAGTTCTAATGGTGCGTTCACACTGAACACACCTTCAGTGATTATAGTGGCTTAAATCACCTGTAATTAGTCACACTTTATGATCACTTCATCACTTTATCTCTTCAGTGACGTGACGAGTGGTGAATAATAATAATAAAATGTGTCTGAGGAGACGTGTCAGCATCATAGGATGTCTGTATAGAGAGTCCTCCTGTTACACTGGATATAAACACAGTGACTGATGCTTCATATCTAATCATTTATATTGATTTTTAATGTAATATTGTCACCAGAGTCATCTCTACGTCCTAAAAAATATGTCATGAGAAAAGACTGGAGTGGGATGCGAACCCACAACCCATCACTGGTTTGTATACAGTGAACTTTACTACAGACGTCAGTAGATGTTTTAATGTAGATCAACCTCTCAGTGTGTTTCACTTAATGATCTACATCTACAATGTTAGAAAGAAAACTAACATAAATCAACACAACATTAGTAATGATGTGAACACGTCTGTGGTGTGTGATGTTACTAATGTGTTTCAGAGAAAAGTGTTAAGGTTATTAAAGTGTTCAGGTGGGCGGAGCCAGGTAGAAACCCAGGGTTTCTTTGATAAAACCTGCCAGTGACCAGGTTTAGTTCATGGACAATGTTGCCATGGTAACATACTCAGAGAACAACATATCTCACGTTTATGAATGAGATACTCAGAGTTTCATCATTTAAGCCTAAACATACTCAGAGTTTGAACATAACCTGCTTTATGGAATAAACCTCTGGTGTTTATCGTCTGATCACTGGTAATAAAGGTTTTTATCTCATTATGAGCAGAATTAAAACTTTGAACTTTGAACTTTGTAGCGTATAAACAACACCTCTGAAATGAGTGGTTGGAAAAACACAGAAGTGTATTTAGTTTATCGGTATTTTAAAGGAGAACGTGTTGGGAACTGCTGACTGTAGTGATATCTTCATCTGCTGACTCAGCAAAAGAAAAGAAACTTCTTCTCTAACTTTTTTATGATAAGTTTAACATTCAGCTGAGGCTTTTACAGCCTATTATTTCAGTTATTTAAAGCTTTTAATGTATAGCCTCTCTATGAAACAGCACAGGACATACTCCCAACCTTAGCCTCTGTTTGTGTCCTATAATGTCTATGTAACAAACATTTAGAACTGCTAACAGATTATATATTAGATAAATTCAACTGTTTTTAGCATATTTACACAGCAGTGCAACATTAAATAAAGTTAGCACAGTCACTAATAGAAATGTGACGGATCCTCACATTTAACAAGCTAAAGTTGTGACTCACACAGACACACACACCGTCACAAACACTAGACAACACACACACCATGGCTGAAGCACCAGACCTGAACGGAGAGTTTGCCTCAGCGTCGATCGTCAGTGACATCACTAATTTTGCTCAAAAAAACAAACTCCAAAAGTCACATTTAGAACTATTTTGGCTTTAAACAAGGTAGAGACGGGACTTCTGGGAAGATGGCGATGTGAGTAGCTGCGCTGTTTGGAGCTCCTCGAGGGTTCAAATGTGAACTACAGACGGTTCTACGATCTCTGTGATTTGGAAGATCATCGTTATGTTGTAATCCTTAATGATCTAATATCATCAGATCACACACGCTTTTACACATGTAAGTGACAGAGAGACACACACACACACACACACACACACCAATATAAACAGTGAACATAAATGGGTAGTTACATACCATTTCAGACGGCTCTGATGTCTAGAAACACTTTCTTTCTGAAAACATGTTGATGAGTCGGTGCGTGTTGTGTGAGATGTCATTAGAGACCAGCTCGTAAAGACCCGCCTTACGTTGCTTCTGATTGGTTTATTATTGTGTGATGCCTTCAGTGGTTGGTTAGATTTAGGCACAAGGAGACATGGATTGGTCTGGGATTGATTATCTCGGTCAGTTACTCGAACTACGGCAAGTCATGAGGACCAAAGTTTATTATCATGAAAAAATAAAAAGAGCATTGAATAGTGAAGTATAAGCGTGAGAAATGTCGTGTGGTGTGAGAATGAGTCAAATTGCGTGACTGTAACACTCAAAGGGTGAGGCTTGGCAGCTCTGGAAATGGGATTTTGAAAACCACAGAAATTGGTTAAAAGTTGCAAGTTAGAGTGGGCAAAAATGGATGGAAAAGTGGTAAAAAAAAGGTTCAAAGTGTCAATGATAGAACAATTAGTTTAAACTGACAAATAATCAAGAATGTGGTTAAATTGGCATAAATAAGCATGAAATACAATGAAAAGAGGATTAAAACTACGACAATGATGGGTCAACATATGTGACATTATGTTGAAAAGTGGTGCAAAAAAAGGTTTATAAGTGCCCAAAATTTCTTAAAAGTGGAAAATGTGTGCAGGAAAGGCATTTAAATTTAATGGAGAAGTGTCAGAAATGTGAGTAATGTAGCAAAAATGCATTAAAAGGAGCAAAAGTTTGGCAATAACAAGTGATTAAAAAAAGGGTTAAAATATGGTGAGTTTGGTGCAGTTACAGAAAAAGGGTAAAAATAAGCAAAAATGGGCCATGATGGTCTATTGTTCTATGAATCTGTGATAACCACATTTATTTATTTATCTGAAAAATATTCATCCATGAACGTTTATTATTATTATAGTCATCTTAAATATGGAAATCCTGGTTTTAATCACTAATAAAATGGGTTCAAAGTGGTAAAAAAGGTGGTGAAATAGGATTTTAAAAAGCACTTAAAGTGATTTCCTCTCTTCTCATGGTTGATGTTCCTGTTGTTTGAGGCTGATTGATGTGATGTTCAGAGTCTAAAGAACTTTAAACTCCCTGTAGAGAAACATGTCTTTATCTAAACTTCAACATGATGATGACGACTGACTTGATCTTGATCTTTGTGACGTACGATGTGTGTAGATAAAGATAAAGACGAGCTGATGGCCTGAGGGTGGACTGTCATTAAACGTCTACATTTGATTGGACAGGAGAATGTCATCAGTCATTAGCATGTCACATGTTACGTCTTTAAAGGAGAGGTTAGCAGTAGCTTTAACACAAGTTAAATCACTACACACACGTTTAAACGTCCTCTCTGAGTCTGATGTGATCCTATGATGTTCCATGTTTGGGTTGAAACACAATGTTCAGCTGGCGTACATACATAGTTTGGTCATAGAATAAATGAAGCTATAATTAAACAGAAGCTGTGTCTGCTTGATTTACTCACTGATAGAAACATGAATTATTAAATACTGAAGTGTTTCTACACTTTGCATCGTGTGCAGTCACAGAGACGTTAAGTGTGTATTATTTACAAAGTGAATGTAATGACTTATTTTGGCCATATATGAATTTTTGCTTCGTCCTGTTTTAGTGTTGTTATATGTTTTTAAATTGTGATTTATGTTTGAATATGTTTTGTTTGACTGAAACTGAAACAATAACTATTTCACATTGCGTGTGTCCTGATAAATGCCTGCTTAGAACAGGCTGTGATTACTGCACAGCTTTATTTAAAAAGCTTTGACACATGATAAATATGAAACTAGCTCCACAGACACTTCCTGTGTGGCAGATTTATACACACACACACACACACACACTGATAATGTGAGTTTGTCATGTTGTGAAGGCCTTTTACATGTGGACGGAGCGCTAGTGCAGATGGTGTGTTGGTGTTTGATAACGATCAGACATGCTAATGCTAATGCTAATCATCAGCGATCACTGATAAATCATTCATTGAAATGTACTTTTGGAAATAGAAATGTGGAGCCAGAGCTTTGACAGGCCAATTAGCACATGTACCAAAGTTCTTACTAAGCTAACCAGAACTTTTAGAAATCATTCCAAACAACTTGAAGCCAAAGAAAAAACATGTTTTCAGTCCAATCAAATCTATATTTAAACATGAGCTCAGATGGTGGTGAGTTACAGATGGAACAGTAACTGTACTGAGAAGAGGCTACGCTAATGCTAACACACACAGTGGAAGCTACTTCATACTATAATGGTTGTAAGCACAGGAAAACTAGCACTTTAAAAAGGTCATTTATTTTATTTTAGTAGATGTAAACATGTGAACAGAAAGAATACGAGCAAACAAACCTCTCTTTAGTTGACTAGCAGCATGGCTAGCTAGTTTAGCTAGCAGCATGGCTAGCAGCATCACTATTAGCTATGGTGACCATATTTTCACTTGAGCCAAAACCAACAGTATTCAACATTTTCTTGAATCAACCTAAATATAATACAGTAGATAAATAAGTTGTTTTTGTCCATAAGGTTTAAAAATGTATTTATTTCTTTCAAACAAAGACTTAAAAACAATCTGAAATCAGTGGTGACTGAACCTTTATTATGATTCCAACAATCTGTCCTTGAAAAATCTCATAAAAATCTTCTTAAAAACTCTCAATCATTAAAACAATGAGAAACATTTCCTCTTAGAAACTAAAACTATGATTATTTAATGTGATGTAAACCTAGGCTAGTATAACATTAAATATACACTTTAATAAATAACTCTGACCTTAACTTCCTATAGGATAAGTTTATCTGAGCCTCCATGGAGGTTTTATCATCCAGGAGGGTTTTACGCTGATATTTTTAATAAATCCACAGGTCTTTCAGTCTTTCTCGTCTCTCTGCTGCATGTGACCATTTAGTCAAAACAAAGTGGAATTTCTCAGATAGAAAAAATATTAGCAGATTTATGGTCTTTTGAATTAACATGTTCTCCTAGATGCGTTCAGGGTCCCTGGGAAATCTGGACATTTTCATATATTCATAAAATCCAGCGTAAAAGATGTACAGTATGATCACTCTATATTAGTAAACATCCCCAATGTAACATTTAAAGAACAAGAATGTTAAAGAAAGAAACAGAAGAACTTTATTTATCCCAGGGACAAATTACTTCTTCTTCTTCTTCTGAATCTAAAGTGGCCATAAAACATCCAATGATGAATCTTTAGGAAAGTGTTTCATGTTCATCATCATCACTTTAATGAGTCTGACTCCTACGTGATTTCACTTTAAGCTAATGTCTCAGTAGCCTGGTTAGCGCTGTGTTAGCACCGTGTTAGCACCTGGTTAGCGCTGTGTTACCACCTGGTTAGCACTGTGTTAGCACCATGTTAGAACCTGGTTAGCGCTGTGTTAGCACCTGGTTAGCAGCGTGTTAGCACCGTGTTAGCACCTGGTTAGCGCTGTGTTACCACCGTGTTTGCACCTGATTAGCACTGTGTTAGCACCATGTTAGAACCTGGTTAGCGCTGTGTTAGCACCATGTTAGCACCTGGCTAGCGCTGTGTTAGCACCTGGTTAGCACTGTGTTAGCACCATGTTAGAACCTGGTTAGCGCTGTGTTAGCACCTGGTTAGCAGCGTGTTAGCACCGTGTTAGCATCTGGTTAGCAGCGTGTTAGTGCCATGTTAGCACCTGGTTAGTGCCGTGGTTGCACCTGGTTAGCACAGTGTTAGCGCCATGTTAGCACAGTGTTAGCACCTGGTTAGCACAGTGTTAGCGCTGTGTGCTACACTGAATGCTGATGAACCTCTTTAAAGCACACGAGGACCATTTGAAATTGGCTTCAGTAATTCATGCAGCACGTTGAGATTTATTCACTTATTCTTATTCACACTGTCACCCAGGCTTGGATCGTCTCTATTGATCTTCTGAGGCTAACGTTAGCATTGATTAAACACCATCACACCGGAGATATGCATTCATTTAAAGATAATATTTATCTTAAACACAGTGTGTTGATCAAATAATTGAACAGAACATGTTTATGTACATAAGGACACAGCTAATGCTTTAGCTTTAGCTAGCTACGCCACCCTATCTATTTAATGAGGGAAACTTAACGTGAAAGCAGAAATGTACATGATTTAATGAGCTCAGTTCTTTAAAGCTCATCCTGTGGATGTTCCTGTGAATCAGCATCAGATTTCCATCAGCTCTGTAGCTACTGCTACACGTCATTATTAATTCCCTCTCACTCATTCTTTACATGAAGCTAACTAAGGCAAAAGGAACCAGCGATTGAGAATAAAAAGAATAGATAAGATGTGAGAGAACTAAAGCAGTAGCTAGCATCGTTACATTACAGAAACAGATTCATTCAGACGTAAAGCTACATGTTAGCAAAGCTGTGTGAAAACATTAAAGGATGTTAGCATTGATTTCATTCTAAAAGTACACATGTGTAATCACTTTGGTTCTTTTTAATGCTTGGCTATTAAAGGGCTTCTCAACCTTAGGGTCGAGACCCTATTTGGGTTTGTGAGACACTGGGAGGGGGTCGAGAGATGCCATTATGAAACTAGAAATATTTTTTTAACTATGTGAACCCATTTTTGTTTATTTTTAACAAAAATTGGGAGCCAAAAAAAAACAAAAAAAGAATTAAATATATAGAATGTCTCGAGTTTCGCTTCACAAATAAGGAGTGAAAACAAATGTACCAATGGAATCATCATTTCTGTAACTTCAGTTATGAAAGCTGAATTATGGACCTACCAAAATAAATCCAAATACAGTCTGAAATGTTCAGCATCTCCTGTAAGTTATTAGAGAAGGAGAAAGTAAAGTAGATCAAATGAAGCAGAGTTATTATTTATGATTAAGGGTCTAGTTAACGTCTCGTTCTGAATAGTTCCCATGGAGGGGAAGTCTAGTTAAATCATCTTCTATTTTGTTTTGAATGATCATATAAGGTTTTATAATAAGTTAAAAAGTCTTATATTTTTACTGGATCATAGTTTAATTCTCCAGTAAAAAGGTCCCTGATTGTGTTCATTTCATTTATTATTAGTCTTGCCAATATTTTTGTCGCCTTCGGGCCTGAATTATAAAAGGTTTGTTTTGTAAACCTCATTTTCTTTTCAATCTCTTCTTTTGTAAAGTCTGACAGTTGATTTCTTATATCCTTGATACATTTAGCCAACGATTGACTTTTAGCTGAGTTTTATTTCTCAATTGTTCTTCTAATTTCATCTTTTCATTTTATGCATATGTGCTGTTGTTGATATTAATTTGCCTCTCATCACAGCTTTTAAAGTGTCCCATATAGTTATTGATTCTATTTGGTCATCCTTGTTATCAGAGATGCATTCTTGAATATGTTTTTTTTATTTCCTGCAGAACCTTTTCATTGTTGAGAATGCTGATGTTCATCCTCCATGTTGTTTTCCTTATTAGATGACTTAGATGGATGGTTAGATGAACAGCATTGTGATCTGAGATGTCTGCTGTACCTACGCTGCAATCAGTGACACGGTGTCATCAATAGTATTGATCAGGAAAAAGTCAATCTGAGAGTGGAGCTTATGAGCTGCTGAATAATGAGTTAGTCTCTTTCTAGAGGGTGGAGAACTCTCCACACGTCACACAGATCTGCCTCCTTTATTCATGTTTAAGCTCTTTTGATTTATAACTTATATATTGTTTTTGCTGGTTGAATCCTGAGCCTGATTTAATACTGAGTTCCAGTCACCTCCACTAATCAAAACTACCTCACTGTTGGTAGTAATCTTATCAAATCTTATCACCTTCTGGAGCTGCATTGACTAAAAAAACCATAGTGTATCATTTCAATAAAATGTGCTTTAATAAATCACTTGGTGGAGGTCTGCGCTCTCTGTGCTTTACTAGTTGGGATATAAAACTACTTTCTGAGACCAAAGTGTGTGAGACGTCCTGAAAATGTGTTGATGATGTGGAATGACCCATTAGCAGCTTCAGTGTAAAGTTCATTAGGTGAGTAAATACCTTAGCAGAGCTCATTTAGAAGATGTTCTAGCTTTTAGTGGTGAATGAGAAGAATGCTTTGTATTGTTCCAGAGATAGTGTTGTGTAGTTGTGTAGCCTGGGGTTGTGTGTGCTGGACAGGATTCACACAGTTGTTTCACTAACAGCCTTCATGTTCCACAGACATCCATCCACATCCATCCATCTATGTGTGAGTGATTCTAGGAGCAGAGCTTAGCTTCATCTCATCCATCTGTCAACACTAAACACCCTCAGAGCTCCGCCTTCAGAGTGAGGAGCAACACGTGGTTCTGGTGCTGCTCTGGGTCCGTTTGTCCACCATGTGGCCTCACTAAGTCTTCGGTCATCCAACAATCTGGGGATTTATGTTCCAAAACCTAACAGCAGAATGGCATATTTAATGAGTCACATGTGAAAATATATTTTATTAAGACTTTCCAAAAGTGTTCAGTATTATCTGTCACGTTCTTACTTAGTTCCTTTAGTACTTGGGTTTTATCAAATGCTTGTGTTGGTTGTGTTCATGGCTCGTGTCAATATTGAACGTTGTGTTATTCTGTCACAGGTTTCTCTGTACCTGTTTTCACCATCATTGTGTAGCGGTAACCATGGTGACATGTTGAATTAAACCTTAATGAGGAAAACACATCAGCCCCAAATTCTTTGATATTGAGAAGGTTTACAACATTGTGGAGTCAGAAGGTCTGCTGATAAGTTGGAGGTAGCGTGAAGGACACTTTAACTGGATTAGTCCAACATGTGCTCGTGCACTGGTCCAGGATGAGCATGGACTGGATGTACCAACCAAACCTGAAACCAGGGAACTTACAGCACACTGAGGTATATGAAGCTTGGGAGATACTGTATTATAGTATATAATATAGTATTCAAATAGATAAACACCAGCAGCTCTCTATCCAACCTCTGAATCAGCACAGAAATAATCCCATCAACATCTAAATATAAAATATAGTATTACGGAAAAATAAATGACATATTTATCATAGAGCTCCTAAGTCTGTTTCAGTCAAATCTAAACTCTGAATGAAATCATGTGAGTGGTTATATTTGATGTGTGGAGATGATTTAGTGCAGGATTCAACCCAGGCCGTTTTTACCCATAATGACTGACATGACTCATTTTTGTTGTTGACACTACATGGGTGACGTGCTGGTGACGTGCTGGTGACGTGCTGGTGACGTGCTGGTGACGTGGTGACGTATTGATCATTTCCTGTTTACGCTCTACCGCTGCTTGCAGCGCTCTACTACTGTGTTCTGCTAACTCTAATCAAACTTGTTGTCATTGATATTTTAGCCTTGAAAACACTTGTTTTAATTTTTTACCGTACAGTTAAACGTACGAAGGTTAAGTAAAAAGCAATCTCGCCTCTTATAGGCAGTACAATCTCCTTTAAACTTCCTTTTGTCCTTAGCTTAGCTTAGCTTAAATTTAGCACCTATGGCTTCTCTCTCCTCCCCTCCGCTCTCCTGCCCGGTGTGTCAGATGTTTAGTTACTCCTCCTCCTCCTTTAGGGACAATGGTAGTTGCATAAAGTGTAGCGTACTGTTAGATATGGAGGCGAGGATCAACAATCTGGAGAAGCGGTTCCGCACCCCTGATACCAAAACCGAAGCTAGCAAGCAGGACCTAGCCGGTGCGGACCGTGCTAGCTCTAGCTTAGCCTCCCCCCCGGCCAGCAATGACTGGGTTACTGTCCGTGGTAAGCATAGTCGAAGGTCAAAAAGCCGCTCGGGACACCACCATGTTCACGTCTCAAACAGGTTCTCCCCCCTCCGTGAGGACAACACACTCACCGGGGAACAAACTCTGATAATTGGCGACTCCATAGTGAGAAACGTGAAGCTAGCGAAGTCAGCGGGCATCGTGAGGTGCATCCCAGGGGCCAGAGCGGGCGACATAGAATCAAATCTAAAGTTGCTGGCAAAGAGTAACCGTAAGTTTGATAGGATAGTCCTCCATGTCGGCACTAATGACTCCCGACGTCGTCAATCGGAAGCAACCAAAGTGAACATTGAATCAGTTTGTGCTAATGCTAAAACAATGTCGGACTCCGTAATTTTCTCTGGTCCCTTACCAAATCTGACCAGTGATGACATGTATAGCCTATAGCATGTCATCATTTAACCGCTGGCTATCGAGGTAGTGTCCAGAAAACGAGGTGGGCTTCATTGATAATTGGAGATCCTTCTGGGGAAAACCGAACCTGATAGGAAGAGATGGAATCCATCCTACTTTGGAGGGAGCATCTCTACTATCAGAAAACATGGCACAGTCACTGTTATGACATCTCATGAATGAGACCATGTTACAGAGGCGGAGTCCTCCACGCCCCTCTGCGCTTGCCTTAGGACAGTTTCCCTCCCATTGCTATTATGATAGCTGTGTTCATCGCCATGACAACTGTTGTGATGGTGATGAACATTATTTTATGGAGACGGTGTCTGTCCCCCGACCCATATTTCACAATGATTTTAACATAAAATCAAATAAAAGAGCTATCAATTATAAAAATCTGAAAAAAATGAAAATCTCAAATCTAGAAACACCAAAACATAAAAGCATTAGATGTGCTCTATTAAATATTAGATCACTGAGATCCAAATCTCTACTAGTAAATGACCTTATCTCAGAAAATAACTTTGATTTATTCTGTTTAACTGAAACATGGCTGTATCAAGATGAATATGTTAGTTTAAATGAAGCCACTCCTCCCAGTCATTTAAATACTCATATGCCACGAGACATAGGCCGTGGAGGTGGTGTAGCAGCTATTTATCATTCCTCTCTCCTAATCTATCCTAAACCAAAGGCCAGTTACACTTCCTTTGAAAGCCTGGTTCTACCAGACCAGAATTCTCTGGTCTTTGGAGAGAGCAGACGTGTTTTCATTTGCTCCGATAACACGACCATGGCTACAGCTGGCTACAGCTGAACAGCCTGAACAGCCTGAAAAACTGGGCCCAAGACTGAAGGAAAATGGTGAAAAAACCGCAGGGAGGCCCTTCAGAACCCAATTCGGGTTTGGAAGAGGTCAAGGAGATGATACGCGAGGGTCTACAAAACCTATCTGCCGAGATAAAGTCGTTGGAAAAGACGCTGGAAAACTCACTGGAAAAACTACAAAGCGAAGCAAAGGTACTGAAAGAAAAGAATGAAAGAAATGCTGAAGAGATAAAATTGTTGAACGCCAGGGTTGAACAGCTGGAACAAAAGGAAAGAGAGAAAGATGTCATCATCACAGGCCTAAAGATAAAACCCAGGAGCTACGCGAGTGACGAAGAAACAAAATCGATCGAACAACAGGTCATTGACTACCTGAAGTCGAAGGACATTGTCCTGAACCCTGACAACATCAACTCCTGCCATCTCCTGCCAAAGAAAAATGATAACAGCTGTAAAAATAACCTTCACGAATATGAAATTCAAAGGAGAAATACTCAAGCAAGGAAATAAACTGAAGGGAACAAAGGTGTACATCAATGAAAACCTGACGAAACAAAATGCAAGCATTGCATGGAAGGCACGCCAAATAAAAAAAGAAGGAAAGATTGTGAAGACGTGGTCAAAAAACTGCAGGATTTACATCCTGGAAGAAGATGACGGAAAACCAGTTCTCATCAAAACGATGGAAGACTTGGGAAAATACGAAGGATCCACCTAAACAACAACATTACTGATGGTAATCATGGATATGGACCCAGATCTATATAAACACTGGAAACAAAACTCAGACTGTGATTATTTTACGGAGACTGAATTAAATGTGGAAACCAAGAGTAAAAAAGGTCTGTCATTTATTCATTTCAATTGCTAGGTGGTGGGGTGATTAAGGATTACATTAAATTTAAATTCAAAGTGTTTATTGTCATATGTGCAGTTAGAAACACGTTTTCCTGTACAATGAAATTAATACCTTGCTTATGAACTAAGATATAATAATGTGTTTATACAAGTTAAATCTAACAGTGGAAAATACAACACTGCCAATAGAACTAACAACAGCAGTTAGAAACACGCTTATGAACTAAGATATATTACATTAAAATACTGCCTTGCTTGTGAACTAGGATATAATAATGTGTTTATACAAGTTGGATCTGATCCCATCATCAGACAGTGGAAAATACAACACTGCCAATAGAACTAACAACAGCTGGATTACCCTTGATGTAGAGACAAAACAAGGTGACATTATGGATGAAAAGGGAAAAACCTTCCAAACACCTTCGAAAGAGGAACTGTTCTTGAACTGGAGGAATGCTAACAACGTCTGGCAGGGAACAAGGCCAACACGAACAAAGATAGAGGAGGAGGACAACATTGACTACAGATGAGAATACACAAAAAAGGTCGGTTCAGAAGAAATCAAGAATGTTTTGACCAGAGAGACATGTAAACCCATGTAAATTTGCGATGGTAAAACAGGGGACGGGACCCGGATAAGCAAACTGCTTCTCTCGTCTCCTTTTTCTGCATGTACAAAAAAGAAAAAAAAAAAAAATGTAAAAAAAAAAAAAAAGTGAATGTAACCATGTCGGAAATAAACTGAATAAATAAATAAATAAATAAATAAAATTTATCTCATACCAAATCAAAAACCTGCCAGCCAGTCTTATTTGTGATAATTTACCGTCCTCCAGGCCCTTATTCTGAATTTCTATCAGAATTCTCTGAGTTTATATCAAACTTAGTCCTCAGTTCTGATAAAATACTGATAGTAGGAGATTTTAATATCCATGTGGACAAAGATAGTGATAGCCTGAGCTCAGCCTTTATGTCCCTAATAGACTCAGTTGGCTTTTTTCAAACTATTAATGAAGCTACTCATCGTTTAAATCATACTCTTGATCTTGTTCTAACATATGGCCTTGATATTAATGAACTAAAAGTCTACCCTGAAAATCCTCTGCTATCAGATCACTTTTTAATATCTTTTAACATTATCCTAGAGGATCTCGCACTGTGCAATAAAATAGTTAGGAGTAGAAATCTGTCCAATAGTGCTGTGGCTAAATTTAAAGAGGCCATTCCTGCTGCCTTAAACTCAGTGCACCATCCAATAAATAACTATGATATTAATTATAACCCCTCTCAACTGGATCTGCTTGTCGATAGCTCTGCTAGTCTACTAAAATCCACCTTGGACTCAATTGCCCCATTGAGGGAAAAAACTATTAAACGTCAGAGGAAAGCTCCGTGGTTTAGCTCTGAAACTCACACACTCAAACAAACAACCCGTAAATTAGAGAGAATGTGGCGCTCCAATAAAACAGAGGAGTCACGAATACTCTGGCAAGAAAGCTATAGTAAATACATGACAGCCTTACGACATAGTCGATCTACATACTACTCCTCACTAATTGAAGAAAATAAAAATAATCCGAGGTACCTTTTCAGCACTGTAGCCAGGCTAACACAAAGTCAGAGCTCTATTGAGCCCATGATTCCTCTAGCCCTCAGCTGTGAGGACTTTATGACATTTTTTAACCATAAAATTCATAAGATTAGAGATAAAATTAGCCACTCCCTGCCTTCACCTGGGCCTGCTGTACCATTAAATGTAAATAGGCCTAACCTAAACTGTTTCACACATATAGGACTTCAGGAACTTAACTCTATTATTTCATCCTCCAAACCATCGACCTGCCTTTCAGATCCGATCCCAACTAAGCTGTTTAAAGAAGTTGTTCCCCTGGTCTGCCCATCTTTGTTGGAGACAATAAATATATCCCTATCAATAGGCTACGTGCCACAGTCCTTTAAAGTAGCTGTAATCAAACCCCTTCTCAAAAAACCTACTCTTGATTCCAGCACTTTAGCAAACTACAGGCCTATATCTAATCTTCCTTTTATTTCAAAGATTCTTGATAAAGTTGTGGCGGCTCAGCTCTGTGACTTCCTTCAAAACAACAGCCTGTTCGAGGACTTCCAGTCAGGTTTTAGAGCTCAACACAGCACAGAGACTGCTTTAGTTAAAGTAAATAATGATCTACTCTGGGCTTCAGATGAAGGACGACTCTCAGTGCTGGTTTTATTAGATCTTAGTGCAGCTTTTGACACTATAGATCACTATATTCTACTAGAGAGATTAGAGGAATTACTTGGAATCACAGGGACTGCCCTAAACTGGTTTAAGTCCTACCTATCTGATAGGTACCAGTTTGTACACGTGAATAATAGGTCTTCTGTGTACACTAAAGTAAGCTACGGGGTTCCTCAGGGCTCTGTGCTAGGTCCAATCCTCTTCTGTATCTATATGATCCCCCTTGGTAATGTTATGAGAAAATACTCTGTTAACTTTCACTGCTATGCTGATGATACCCAACTGTATGTATCAATGAAGCCAGGTGAGACAAATCAGCTATCTAAACTTGAGGTCTGTCTAAAGGACATTAGGGCCTGGATGGACCAAAATTTTCTTCTTCTCAACTCAGACAAGACTGAGATCATTGTACTGGGCTCACGACACCTTAGAGAAACCTATGCTAGCCTAACTGCCCTAGATGGCATTACTCTGGCACAAAGCACAACTGTTAGAAACCTTGGGGTTCTATTTGATCAGGATTTATCCTTCAACTCTCACATAAAACAAACTTCAAGAACTGCCTTCTTTCATCTCCGTAACATTGCTAAAATCAGATCAATCCTGTCTTAGGGCGACGCCGAAAAACTAGTCCATGCTTTTGTTACCTCTAGACTGGATTATTGTAATTCTCTTTTAGCAGGCTGCCCGAGCAAGTCGCTTAAGACACTTCAGCTGGTTCAAAATGCTGCAGCACGTGTACTGACTAAAACTAGGAGAAGAGATCACATTACTCCTGTATTAGCCTCTCTGCATTGGCTTCCCATAAAATATAGAATAGAATTCAAGATTCTTCTTCTCACTTATAAAGCCCTAAATGGACAGGCACCAGTCTATCTCAAGGAGCTTGTAGTGCCATACAATCCCCCCAGAACACTACGCTCTAAAAATGCTGGACTACTCGTTGTTCCATTCATCTCTAAAAGTAGTATAGGAGGAAGAGCTTTCAGTTATCAGGCCCCACTTCTCTGGAACCATCTACCAACCACGGTTCGGGGGGCAGACACCCTCTCTACCTTTAATGTTAGGCTCAAAACATTCCTCTTTGGTAAAGCTTTTACTTAGAAACCAGCTCATAGCTCATAGTTAAGATGCATTAGGCATAGACTGCCGGGGGGGGGTCTGGCATGCTCGGTTGGAGAGAGGTTGGAGAGGGCGTTAAGAGAGAGGTCATTTAGGTTAGAGAGGGACCGGAGAGGGTCCCATTCCTCTCTCTAACACTCCCTCTATGTCTGCTTCTTCCCTTGTGTGTTTGCTCCTGTTCTCCTTCTGGCTTTTGTCTTGCAGGTCCGTGGGATCCTCAGTGTGGAGTTACAGAGTCTCAACAACTCTGTCTCCACCCTTTCCTCTGCACACACCCAACACAGCATAACGTGGATGGCTGTTCATCATAGGAATGGGATCCACACAAGGTTCCTGCTGCTTAACAGAAGGTTTTCCTTGCCGCCATGATGAATTCATGTTGGGTGTGGGATACATATGTATGTGTATATACGTATATATGCATATGTGTGTATCCATAAAATGAAGAGTCCGTCCTTAAGACTGCTCTACTGTAAAGTGCCTTGAGATACCATTGGTTATGATTTGGCGCTATACAAATAAAGATTGATTGATTGATTGATTTTTGTTCAGATTGAAGTAGGACCCTTTTTGGCTGAAGTTTTGGAAATATGATCCCGAGTGACAATAAATCATGTTTTAAACAAAAATCTGTAGTCTGCCCCAAAAAACTAGAGATTTGTATCATTTATAAAACCAATTCTAATTATTGAAGGCTATAAAAGCAGAAATATTTAAACCGATGTATGGACATCAACTGCAGCAAGTTTGGTGATAATAATAAACATTAGTCCAAAGATACACGTGTTTTTGTACAAAAACATTCAGCCAGAAGCCCACTTCACCACAACTGTGCCAAAGTTTTCCACAAGTTTGGAAACAAGTTTGTAACTGTAATATGTCAGTCAAATTGATCCCAATCATTGTTAGTCTTATGTTTAATCACTTTTTTTGGCTTGAAATAAACACATATCATTTGTATTCAGGTTTCTGCTGTGTCATGCGTAATGCTAATTTTGGTTCCACTTTTTGATGCCGTTATGCATGGGTTTAGTTCAGTAATGCTTTGACCAATCAGAATGATTGACAGAGTGTCATAAAGCTCAGAGCCTGTAGAAATTGATGATATCAAACACTATGGGAGTGGCTTTAGCTCTAGCCAATCAGAGCTGGGTTAAGGAGGAACCAGCCATTTCACTCATTGGATGGATTTATTGACAGAAGTGCTGTGTGTAATGGTGGTGTTTATCTGACATGATTTGAATTTATCAAAATATGGAGTTTTATGCACATTGGAGCGACTTTTTATAAAAAAAAAAACAAACGAAAATCACCATCTGTCATCATTGCTGACTTTTTCCGCTGTGTATTTTCTGAGTTTGTGGCGTTGTTTTGGTACGATTTCCATTTGGATGAAGGAAACATCTGGCTCTGAGCTCTAAATAAACATCTGGCTCTGAGCTCCAAATAAACATCTGGCTCTGAGCTCCAAATAAACATCTGGCTCTGAGCTCTAAATAAACATCTGGCTCTGAGCTCCAAATAAACATCTGGCTCTGAGCTCTAAATAAACATCTGGCTCTGAGCTCTAAATAAACATCTGGCTCTGAGCTCTAAATAAACATCTGGCTCTGAGCTCTAAATAAACATCTGGCTCTGAGCTCTAAATAAACATCTGGCTCTGAGCTCTAAATAAACATCTGGCTCTGAGCTCCAAATAAACATCAGGCTCTGAGCTCCAAATAAACATCTGGCTCTGAGCTCTAAATAAACATCTGGCTCTGAGCTCTAAATAAACATCTGGCTCTGAGCTCCAAATAAACATCTGGCTCTGAGCTCTAAATAAACATCTGGCTCTGAGCTCTAAATAAACATCTGGCTCTGAGCTCCAAATAAACATCTGGCTCTGAGCTCCAAATAAACATCTGGCTCTGAGCTCCAAATAAACATCTGGCTCTGAGCTCTAAATAAACATCTGGCTCTGAGCTCTAAATAAACATCTGGCTCTGAGCTCTAAATAAACATCTGGCTCTGAGCTCTAAATAAACATCTGGCTCTGAGCTCCAAATAAACATCAGGCTCTGAGCTCCAAATAAACATCTGGCTCTGAGCTCTAAATAAACATCTGGCTCTGAGCTCTAAATAAACATCTGGCTCTGAGCTCTAAATAAACATCTGGCTCTGAGCTCTAAATAAACATCTGGCTCTGAGCTCTAAATAAACATCTGGCTCTGAGCTCTAAATAAACATCTGGCTCTGAGCTCCAAATAAACATCTGGCTCTGAGCTCTAAATAAACATCTGGCTCTGAGCTCCAAATAAACATCAGGCTCTGAGCTCCAAATAAACATCTGGCTCTGAGCTCTAAATAAACATCTGGCTCTGAGCTCTAAATAAACATCTGGCTCTGAGCTCCAAATAAACATCTGGCTCTGAGCTCTAAATAAACATCTGGCTCTGAGCTCCATTCTCCTCCAAAAATGAGGAGAAGAAGGAGATAGAAGACATACTTTGGCCAATCAGAGCTCTACCTCCACTCTCTGTATATAATACCTCTATGTCTAGAAGATTGAGGAACTATTCAATTAGGAATTAAAATGATTATAAACCAACCACCTACTGCAGATTTAAGGTTAATTCAGAATGGACATTTTTTTCAGAATCAGGCGTTAATGTGATTTTAGTTTATTTAAAGTAGATTTAAATGTATTCTGAATTAAAGCTCTCATGTAAACATAACAATATTATGGTTATTCCTTATAGAATAAATCCTCATTCTTTAGTTTAAAGTAAATAAATAAGACTAATGTTGTTCATTTAAATATGTTATAATATGTTATAATAGCTTAGATGGTTTAATAGTTTAAATGGAGCAGCTGTTCTTTACATTGTACAACATTTAGGTTATATTTGTCCTACATTAACTTTCTTTTTCTCTTTAATAACAACTATTTTCTCTTCATCCTCCTGTGTTTCTCCAAAGAACCAAAGAACCAAACATCTGCTGCTGCTTCTCTATGTTATCACAAAAACTCCTTTAGTCAGCACTTTGTAATGTGTACCCGCTGACGTTTAGGACATTAATCTTTGACTAGGATTGAACCAGTAAAAATAGTGAACTTTTAAAGAGAATCTAATCCCAGTGATGTCCTACACAATCCTTGTCTCCACACGTCTGTGAGATGTGTGGAATAGAAACATAGTAATCTGGTGCCTGGAACTACTTTAGGAATTAGAAGACATCACATGAAGCTTTGGGAGCCAACACTTCATCAGTTCTTTGTTCACGTTGGAACTTTTCTTACATTTCTACTGTCAACACATGAAAGTGCTGAGAAATGTTCTTAATAACGTTATATCAGAACTTCTGAGTCACAAAGATTCTATTTCTTCACTTTTATGAACTTTAAACATCGTATGTTTGAGGAGAAATGAATGTTTTTAATCCTTCAGATGATGATGTTTAAGAATATGACATACCACTGATTATTATTATTAATAATCCCACAGATAAACGTGTGTGTGTGTGTGTGTGTGTGTGTGTGTGTGTGTGTGTGTGTGTGTGTGTCTGTCTGTGTGTGTGTGTGTGTGTGTGTGTGTCTGTGTGTGTGTGTGTCTGCGTGTGTGTGTGTGTGTGTCTGTCTGTGTGTGTGTGTGTGTGTGTGTGTGTGTGTGTGTGTGTGTGTGTGTGTGTGTGTGTGTGTGTGTGTGTGTGTGTGTGTGTGTGTGTGTGTCTGCGTGTGTGTGTGTGTGTGTGTGTGTGTGTCTGCGTGTGTGTGTGTGTGTGTGTGTGTGTGTCTGCGTGTGTGTGTGTGTGTGTGTGTGCCATCCTATAAAATACGTCTCTGATGGTGCAGAGAAGTGCTGAGGGCGGAGCTACAGTTATGACCTCCTAATGTTTCCTTTGATGATGCTAACACGTGCTTTAACAGAACATTAACGCTGGGGGTCGACGCGTTGGATAGAAAATGAGTGAAGAAAGTCTTTAAAGAATCAGAGCGTGAGAACATACCAGATAAACGTGTGAGGGTTAGCTAAACGGTAAATACACACTTTGATGAAACAATAGTTTTTCTTCCAGGACAATTAATATTTATTTCTGTTCATAAGTTAAACTTTTAAGGTTTAAAAATGCTCTTTTTACAGTTAATGTTTGTTACTTAAACAAAGCAGCAACACTTTATATAAACGCCATTTGCATGGTAGCCTGTTAGCATGATAGCCTGTTAGCATGATAGCCTGTTAGCATGATAGCCTCTTAGCATGATAGCCTCTTAGCATGATAGCCTGTTAGCATGATATCCTGTTAGCATGATAGCCTGTTAGCATGATAGCCTGTTAGCATGATAGCCTGTTAGCATGCTAACATAAACTGTAACATAAACTGCGTTTGCTGAAGGATCACAGAATCCATCAAAGTAAGATTTTCATGTTCTCTCACAGTATTTGTGTTTTAAATAATTATAATTTGGTTTTAGACACAGACTCAGTATGTGTTCATGTTTTTTACTGATCTGCTTATTTTGTTTATTAGAAATGATTACGTTTTAAAAACAGCTAGCTGCACTCCTTTACAAACTGTGCTTTATGTTTTTATTTTGAATGTCTTTGTGTATTTTAATACTTATTATTCCCTGACTTTACTTATTTTAAACTTGAGGCTTGTGGACAAAGCTTTCTATTCAGCTCATTAGAAGACTTTGTTTAAGTAAAAAAAACACAAATACATGAACAGAAAACATGAGTCATTCTGTAAATCACAACTTGTTCTTTAACAATCAACCAATCTATAATGGTTTGGTTTATAAATGTCTTCTGAACAGGATTAATTATATATATATATATATATATATATATATATATATATATATATATATATATATATATATATATATATATATATATATATATATCCTCAGTTTTCATCAACTACATTTTTTTTAAATGACAATAACTGGACTATGTCTATTAAAACACACACAAACACACATTGACGAAAACTATATCAAAAAAATATTGATATTTTCAATTTATATTTTCAAATTTCTTTAACTTCTGCCTCTGATCTCTGAGGAAACCAACAGGCAACTCAACCAGCCGTTACAGATGCAGGAGCTGAGGGCTGCTCAGCAGGGCATGCAAGGGCGGCGTGCTCCCGGCATAGACGGACTGAGTGTCGAATTTTATAAAGCCTTCTGGGAAATCTTTGCACGGGATCTTTTAGATGTTTTTAATGAAAGTCTGGCCTCTGGTTCGATGCCCATGTCCTGCAGGAGAGCCGTAATAACGCTACTTCCAAAAAAAGGGAACCTGCAGGACATTAAAAATTGGCGCCCTGTGTCCTTGCTTATCCGTGTATCATCCGTTCATTCGTTTTTTATTACGTAACAAAAACATGAAAAACGAGGAAAACACTCATTATTTGATATTTGTTTCCAAAACCAAAATGAGAAAATGGGAAATGTTTTTCTAATTAAAACTCTTTTGCTTCGGTAAAGAAAACGAAAAAGGGAAAATGAACACCTTTATCAGTTTTCTCCATTACGTTATAGACCAGAATACGTGACCCGGAAGTGAATTTCGGGCAAACACCGACGACAGTATCGGTGGCAAGAAACATGGATAGTTTTGTACTTTTCAGTGGAATTAAGCAAATTACCCTACGGCCAGAGGACATGACGACGGAGAAGATATCTGTAATATTTCAGGTAAGTTGTTTTTATTCATACAGAAAAACGTGACATTTATGCTAAACCTGTAAACGTATTGATTTTCTGCTGCGCACTGTTGTCATTGAGCTAGTTCCCTTTGCAAAGAATCAATGAGTTGGTGCAGTGGTTTTCACAGTCCCATACCCCTAAACCCATATAGCATACCCTCTGCTCCTGTACACTTAAAAACATAATAATGTAATGTTGAGTGTTTCAACCTTGAGGTTGTGACCCAATGTGCGGTCGCATGGATTTCAAATGAGGTCCCTCAAAAGTCTAATTTATAATGATGCAAAATTAAATATGTTATATTTTTTACATTTTAAATTAATGTAATTACATTTAATGTTAATTCAATGTTTTTAATTATGTTACAATTATAACAACACACATAAAAAACAATTTTACATAACTGTATTTTTTTTTTTAGTTTCTGAAACATAAATCTATTTTAAATAAAATGCAGTATCAACATATATGTGCGGACGCATCACTTTTTGCACTAACACTAGCATCAATAAACACATGTGTGATAACAAAATGGGGTCACGACACAACCAAAAAAAAGTTGGTAACCACTGATGTAATGTTATACATCTTATTTAGGAACAATATACTTTATAATAATAATAGACATAGTAATTATTAAAAGAATAATAATCTGTAACCACGGGTAGTTGGCTATTGTATGATTTGTGACAATGTAGATGCTCCTCACTGTTTAATTTATATTTATATTATAGTTTTCAATTTTTATTTATTTTTTATTACATACCCCACTTTGGGAACCTTGGTGTTATTGCCTAAACTTTTAAGATACTAGTGTGTCAGCACTTTTTTCCCTCCTTGGTGGATCAGTGGTCACTACATACTCCAGTTCTCACAGACTGAGTCTGGCAACTATGATGTAGGGTTATTTTAATCTCTGTTAACATTTTACCTTTAACCTCCCTTGTCAACTTTGTTAGTGCAATATACGTTTGAATGAGACTGTTGTTATCACTACAAATATTTTTAGAATTACAATTAGATGGTGACATTCAACAATATTTTCTCAATGAAACAAATGACCCTGTATAATTATACTTATGTTTAGAGTTAGTAAGCATCCACACAAATCATAGTCATCTTTCTTATTTCCTTATTAATTTATTTTTCTGTGATCCATTTTACCTTGTACACAGTTTGTCTGATTTTAAAAAATGTTTTATCAAGTCATAGATTTGATCTTCATTTTAAAGTAAGAATAAAATGGATTTAACTGTGACCTTATCTAAAATAAACATTATGAATACCTTTCATAGGTCCAAAAGGAAACCATCTATCTCACAGATGATACCAATGTGGCCATATTTTCAAGAAATGATGGCGACTTTGCCTCCTTCGACCTCACACCTAGAGGCCACTATGAGGTACACGCTGAGGAAAAAATATCAGAGGTACCCCAGTCAGGCCAACCTGTCCGGTTTTCCTTCCACCGCCCTTCGAGCACAGCAACCAATCCCACCGCTCCTATTTCAAGGAGTACCACCAAAACGTTCACAAGGTGACAAACTTTTTTTCTCACTTTGAATTTGCTTTGTTACTCATATATATTACTAATTTCCACTCAACCATGCCCAGCTTTTTAACTTTTTCACACTGTCCGAGCTGTAACTGAACAACCACATTTTACTTGGATGGACAACTCTAAAGAACATTAGTACTACACTTGGATGATAAAATGCCATTGTTTATGAGAAAACAAAACCATCTCTGGAGTTATTATAAATATTCACAATGTAAAATTTTGTACTGCATAATGTGTGGGGGCATGACAAAATCTAGAGCGAGAAAAGGACTTTGACTCAAGAGCGACCCTTTTATTACAGTTTTTATCTTGAAATAATTTTTAAGTTCAGATTTATTTAGCTGGAGTAATGTCAGCTGGCAATGTTGTCATCTACAACATTAAAATGAGTTCTAATAAGAAAAAAAAAATGAATGTTTCATAAACACAGGAAAAAATAACTAAATATTATCAATTTTTAGGAGTGTTTTCATTGCTGAGGTTGTGAATGGAAAGCTGGAGACGAGTAAAATGGTAACGGTCCGGTTTTCTGAGTTGGAGGCATCAGTGGCCCCTATTGCCATGAAGGTGAAAGAGGCCTTGGGACAGCAGGACTCCTTTGTTTTGACTGATCGTCAGGGCAACAGAATATGTGATTCTGATGGAACAAGTGGTATGTTTGAATGACTGATGTGAAACAACTTATATCAACACTATGAGATACAACATCACTAAAAATCAAGTCAAATATTACAAAGCTTACAGCTAAATTAAGTAGCTCCTACATACATGTAATTCTAATATTACAAACACATTTAACATTTATAATTTTATTTTTTTAGTGACATCACTTTATTCCATTAAACTTACATGAAAATTACTGTCCATGTGTTTTTTTTTCTCAAGGGTCAGCATTTTGGAAACAAAGTACCAGAAAAATATTTGCTGTGCCAGAAGAACAGATGGAGCTGTTACAAGTGAGCAAGAGGAGAAGACTGAGGAAACTGGAGCATGTTGTTCTTTTACTTTTACTGCACACCCATTATGTGGGTTTTTCATTTACACATCAATGATCCACCAATAATGATTTCTGTGGGATCTTAGAATTAAAGTGTATTTGAATGTCTTATTGTATTGACATCTTCTTTTTCAAAGCTCTACTGTATAGGGATAGAGTGATATGAATTCTTTAGGGCCGATGCCGATACACAAAAAAAACAAAAATCAGCACTACTACTGTTTATATTGTAAATTGCTTCACATACTTTTTTATTTAGGTACTTGTTATTTCCGCCTTGTTTTTTCTTCTCAGATTTATTTTGTTTATTTACTTTTTTTTTTTTTGCCTTGTTTTTTCCTGTGCACCACACAAGACAAATTCCTAGTATATGCAAATGTACCTGGCAATAAAAAACGATTCTGATTCTGTGTTTTTAGCCGACGAGAAGATGCTGGATTCTAAGACGTGATTGCAAATATTGAAGAAGTTGTCGAAGCAGCTCAAGGACTCAAAGACGTGTCCCAAATGATCAGGGAATTCTCTGGTTTTACCCATAACACGCTGACAACCACACTGTCCCTCTCAGAGGCTGAAGTTACAGCTTTGAAAATGGTCTTTGCCTGCCTTGTCTGCACAGGTTTGTACTGCTTTGCTGTGGATTCATTTGACAGTGTAATAAAAAAAATAAATTTCACTGCTGGGTTTGGTTGCAATTGATTTTAAAATGTTTTGGAAATTTAATTTTGCTTTGAAGGAGCAGACCTGCTGCTAGATCAGAAAGAAAAACCATCACTAAATGACCCCCTTTCTTCTCTACAGGCACAGTGAAGAATCCAATGTTCTCTACCTGTTGCAGAAGCCTTATTGGTTGGAGGCTCTGTATTGAAAAGTGGATTGAGACCCACAGTTACTGCCCTAAAGGTCGCTGTGTAGACGTGGAGGACAACATTCATGAGGTCTCTGGGCTCTCGGATGCTCTGGCACCACTGGAAAAGTTATTCCAATAGTTCAACCCATCATGATGTTAGCTGTTGGGTTTATTTCAAATGAGTAAAAAAAATGTTATTGCTTTAACTTTATTTTTGTTAAATTCACATGTTGTGGCACTCAGGTAAAAAAAATGTTTACATGCCGTTGTGGTGACTGACGCACTGCTTTTTGTTTTTTTATACTGTGTATGTTATCACTGCAGTCAGTCCAGGTTTTACAACTTTTGTATTAAAAGAACATGAAGCTCAGGAAAAAGATGTTTTATTTAGTTGGTGCACAGCTTTGCCAACAAAATGTTTACATTTGCTCATTTCACATGTTTACTGTGTTTAGAGAGGACATCTCTCAGTAACTCTGATCAGGTAAAGCAGTGCCTCCTGAAACATAGTGTGGTCATTGTTGACCACGGTATCAAAAAGGAGGGACGTATCAGGAAATCTTTCTCCAAACAGCTGCTCGGCCTGACACCGCTGTTCCTCGGATGCAAATGGGTCAGAACCAAAGGTTGACACCCATGTGAGAAAAGACCCCAATTCCATTTCATACACATTTGCAGCCTCAGCAGCATCTGGTAACAGCTCTGGGGGAATTCTTTTTGGACAACCATGGCCTGCAAGATTATTTGTTATCCCTCTACCTAAAATAGAATATGATGTTTAAACTTTCAAATAACATGAATCAAGTTGACATAAACTTATGAATATTACAGATGAATTACCTGGTATCCTATGAGCGTTCCAGGACTTTACAACCCTGCTCAGTCCAATTCGGCTCACGTGGCATGTGAGATTGGAGACACAAAATTTGTTTACGTTGTCCTGCATGTCAAGTATTTCTTGATCCTGGAGATGAACGAGAGCCTGCTTTAGGGGATGGTTCACCCAGGTGTTGACCTCTGGCCAAATCCTTTCCACACGGAGGTTCTGTTTGAACAGTTTCCAAATGTGGTGATAAATTAGATCAAAGTACTCATTAAAATGTTAACAGGATAGATTTTTTTGGGGTTGAAAAAATGCAAAGACAAAGCCAAAAATGAATAACTAAACCTCAGATATCCCTGGCTTACAAGATTAAATGATAGATGAGAAATATTTCCCTGTCACTATTGTGATGTATACCATACTAACTTCACTTCACAACGTTTGGAACCAATATCATTAAAAACACTTATTAATAGTTATTGTTCTGGCTCCTTATGAGCCATCCAGAGTCTATTTTATGCTATGAATGTATTTATAGGGCTTCCTACATTATTTTTAAGAGTTTGTTTACACTCACGTTTTATTTGGTAAAACCGGAAGTGGCGGCTATACTACTTCCGGTTTGCCGAAAAGTCCGGAGAAATATTGTTCAGACTGCTGCACTGTGTCCTAAGTCATCACAGCCTGTAAGTTGATTAGAATAATTTAGTTAACATGTCTACACTTGTCTGTGTCCTTGCATGTTGTTGTATTTCATGTTTTGAAGCAGATGAAGCAAGTTTGGTGTTCTAGCGTGTTAGCATCATATGCTAATGTTAGCATCAGCATGTTAGCTTGTACAACTGAGACCTGTTATATGAGGTGCCTAATTTTCATTATACATTGTTTTATACCATTTTAAAATAATTGTTATGTGGTTGTGTTGCAGTCTTACCACTCACACACACATGAGTCATGCTGCTCTTCTGAAGAATAAAATGCATCAAAGAAACAGCCAGCGTGGTCATTACACTGGTTAACTGCCTGCCTAGGAACACACGGGGAAGCTCCGAGGGCAGAACAATTATTAATAAATTATCAAGACAAAACTCACCCTTCAGGAAGTTGTTTGGATGTAAGGTCATCTGCTCAGGTTGGATCTGTGTTGAGAACTTCTCTTGCATGTACAGTCAGGTAGAACTCCCTGCCATGGTCTACTCTGATTTGGTCCCACATGCCATTATTGGAAACTGCTTTCCTGTTTAAGACATTTGTAGGTTATAATTGTGCATCAGTGATTCAATAATGACATTCACAGCAGTTTCCTCTCCATTAAACCAAAATAAGTTACATTTTGGTAGCGAAATAAAACATTTATGTTTGCTCTTTTAACACAAGATTAAACTCTAAGAGGTTTAATAAGTTGATTAAACAAAACCATAGCACAGCAATGTCTTTGTTAAAAACAAGGATTTGTTTTTTTGCCAGTAAAAGTTTATCACCATTTTTCATCAAAAGATAAAACTTTATAAAGTACAAGAAGAAACCCCTTGAATGGCTGAAATCTTGCAAAAATGACTAATAATCTAATGAAATGATCTGCAAGAGACGTTCTTGTACATGTATTTATAATAGCTTTAAAAATTGAGCAATTTTTTATTATTTATATTATAATATAAATATAACACAAAATACTCTAAAAACACACAAAATTACTTTAAAAACACAAAAATGACTTCAGAAAAACACAAAATGAATTAAAAAACACCAAATACACACAAAATGACTTTAAAAGAAACCCCACAATACTTTTCCATGCATGTACATATGTTTTTTTATGTTTTTAGCAAATAAAACAAGTAAAATGCATTAAAAAAATATTTCTTTAAATTATTTTTTTCTCGATCATGTTATTTTTTTAATTGCTGGATGTGATAATTGAAATCGTAATGGAATTTCACAATGTCATCAGTTTAAACACATGCATGGGCCCTTCACCTGAAAATAGGGCGAGAACATTAGTGTAGTTTACAAGTTGTTTTCTTGTTTTAAGATCAATGATTTTATTTTTTGTCAGCTATCACATAAGAAAGGGTTAAAGTTTGTGATAAAGAAGATGGTTTATCTATTCTAATATATTAATTTAGTCCACTCTATTCAATTGTTATTGTTCGTTACCTGAAATAATCTCAGACCTTCCGATTTGTATTTACCGTTGAGGACTTACGACTCCTGGTTTTAGAAGTATGTTAAATAAATGCTTCTAAACTAAAATAAATGTGATGGCTGAAAAGCTATAGCAATCTTAAAATGTAATACGGTTTCGATGCTAAATGCTAGCAGGTTGCCTTGGACGCTAAACGTAACTACAAGTAAGAGACAAATCGTAAGACACCAACATCACTATCGCAACAATATTAATCAAATGCCCAAGTATATTTTAATATTGTTAAAATCTCACCTTGTCTATTGCTGACATGATCGCTCTTTCCAACTGTGCATCCGAGACGTGTCCATTTCGCTTCAGCTGGTGTTGGGCACAGAACCTCCTCACGGACATTTCGGAGGACTTAGGGACTCCTAAATTGTGCAAAGCTAGAGATATCTCAGCAAAGGTGTTGCCGTCTGCGAAAAACTTTGCTACTAACACCTTATATTCCTCCAGTCCAGCCATGACAAATCTAAGGACAGGTGATTTATGTCTGTGGTCAAGGTAAACACTTCACTTCCGGGTCATGTATTCTGGTCTATAACGGTAATGGAGAAAACTGATAAAGGTGTTCATTTTCCCTTTTTTGTTTTCTTTACCGAAGCAAAAGAGTTTTAATTAGAAAAAGAAGGCGTTTCCCGTTTTCTCATTTTGGTTTTGGAAACAAATATCAAATAATGAGTGTTTTTCTCGTTTTTCATGTTTTTGTTACGTAATAAAAAACAAATGAACGGTTGATACACGGATTGAACACCTTCATTCGTTTTCTCCATTACCGATTTGCCAAAGTACATGACCCAGAAGTGAAGCGTTACACATTCCGAGATATCTTTAGCTCTGCAACATTTAGGAGTCTCTAAATCCTCCGAGTGTCCGTGAGGACGTTCTGTGCCCAACACAAGCTCAAGCGAAAAGGACACGTTTCGGATGCACAGTTGGAAGCAGCGATCTTGTCATGCCGAACTGCCGTGAGCATAGCCGTTAGCGTCGGATGAGAGTACACTTCCGGGTCACGTACTTTGGCAAATCGGTAATGGAGAAAATTAATAAAGGTGTTCGTTTTTTGTTTTCTGTACCGAAGCAAAAGAGTTTTAATTAGAAAAACAAGGCATTTCCCATTTTCTCATTTTGGTTTGCATGATGTTAGGAGTGAAGCTGTAGAGGAGTGTAAATATTAACACACACACACACACACACACACACACACACACGTTCAACAGGAAGCTGTGGAGGAGTGGACATATTAACACACACACACACACACACACACACACACATTGCTACCACCATGTCGGTCAAAGAACGGCCATGACCAATGTCCAGGAAAACTAATCGATCTTAAAGAATCAAGCCAAGGTCCAACCCCCAAGCTTTGATTGACAGACCGAAGTCATTCTGCTGAAAAATCACATTATAAATAAAAAGACCATTGTGGAAATAGATATTTAAGAATAATAAAATGTTACCGTATTTAACAATTTTTTGGCCATTATACATATTTGTCTATTTATCAAAATTGTATTTTTTTCAAAATGTTGTTTTTATTTATTTAATTATGACTCTTTTGGGCTTCCATACATGTTTAGTCTAAAGGATATTTAAAGTCTAGAACATGTCTATTTTTACTGTACTGTGGTGAAGAGGTTTTGGGAAAGAAAATGTGAAACCTGGGTTTAATTATAGTTTTGTTAATTTTTCATTTTATTTTGAAGAACAACTTTGTGGAATTTTTATGTGACAATTTGATGATATTTGCTAAAAATGTTTTAGCAAATGTTTTAGAAAAATCTTCCAATTTTAAAGCTTTTAAAATTGATCTTAAAAATGTATTGAATTCAGTGAAAACATTATAAAACAGAAGTGCTATAAAACCAGTTTATTATTATTATTATTATTATTATTATTATTATTATTATTATTATTATTATTATTATTATAGCTGCTTAGATATGTAGATTAGATTTTAATTATTAATGCCTGATTTTCTTTATTATCATTTTTTAATGATCTACACTGGTGTGATGTTTGTATATGAATGTCAAAATACTTGTTTCTGGCGCCTCGGGATGATGCTGTTTACTGGGGGGGCGGCGTTAGCTGTTCCGGTGGTTGAGGTTGCTTTCGGCCGCCTGGTGGGTATGTCCTGCCATCTGCGGACTGGTGGGTGGGTCCGGGGCATCTTTGGCTGGGGGCTGCTGTCCCGCGCTGGATGTGTGCCGTTGGGGTGCCTCCGTCCCCGCGGTGGGGGTCGCCGGTTGCTCGCGGGCCGGCGGGGGGCGCTGCCCCGTGGCTTGCGCTGTCCGGGGGGCGGCGGGCCCTGGGCTGCTGGCCTTGTGCCGTCTGGGGCTGTGCGGTCCTGCTGGGCTGTGGCCGGGACCTGGGCTGGGGTGGGGGGCGCGTCCCGGGGGGCTTGGCCCGGGGGCTTGCCCTTGGGGGGTCCTGGTCCCTGGGGTTGCTCCTGGGGCCCGGGGTGCTTAACCGGCTGGCCGGGCCGGTCCTGGCGGGGGTCTTCTGGGGCGGGTGGCGCGTGCCGCGCCCTTGCATACCTTCTGGTGCGGCCCCTGCTTGGGCAATCCCCCGTGAGGCAGGGTGTCGGGGCCAGATTAGGGGGCCACATCCCGGCGGGGCGGTCTGGCTTGGCCTCTGGAGGGGGCCCTGGCTTTAAAGAACTGAAGCTCGTGGCGCGGGTGGCATCAGCATCTGGGGCGCCCGGGGGGGCTAGGTTGGGGTGCCTGGGGACCGGCGGGGGGACCCCCAGCGGCCCCCTGGTGCCTTATGCGGCTTGGGGTGTGGTCGTTCGCCCTGGGCGGGCTGCTCCTGGTGCTGCATCCATTCCGGGTCCTCCTGGCCTGGGGTCGGGTCCCTGCTGGCTCTGGGCTCACCGGCGGGTGCCCGCCGGCTGCCCGTTCGGCGTGGCTCTGGTCGTCTGCTGGGCGTGGGCTTTGGCTCCTCCGCTGGGGTCTCGGGCGGGGGGCTCTCTGGGCCCTCCCCTCGGGGGGCTGGGCGCGGGGGTGTGGGTGGTGGTGGGGGGGTTGGGGGTTGGAGTCGGTGGTGTGGTGCGCTGGGTCCTTGGCTCCTTGGGGGCTTTTCGGGTGTGTATGGGGGGGGCAATGGCTGCCTCTCGGCTTGGGATCTTGGGGGCGTTCGGGGGGCTGCTTGGCCGTGGGGTGGTCGCCGGGGGCCCCTAGATTTCCCGCTCTTTCTGCTGGCCCAACTGCTTCTTCGGGCCCGGGGGCGGCTCATGGGTTGTGCAGTAGCGGCTCTTGGAATCACATTTGTCATGGACGCACTGGCCTCGGGCTGTGGGATAACACTCATACTGGGCTCAACCATAGACACGTTGTTCCCAAAGACCTGTTTTATGTAACTTCCACTCACTTCCTCCTCTGCTCACAGCCACCACCATTATTCCTAAGCCGCACACTGGTCACCAGACTGGCTTGATAACACAACAATAAGCACAATATACACAACCACAATTTCACATCACATCACTTGAAACTTATTGACTATTCCCCACCCATTCGTTTTCCTATCTTGTATCCCTCCTCCCTGTTAACTCCCCCCCACCCCCCTCACCCTGGTGTAACACTGCCCTCTCTTTTTTACATCCTCCCTTTAATAAAGTATTTACCCTTCCCTAGGGAGGGCTGGTGATGGTCACAATTATGCAATGAAATAAATTCATTTATTTAATTGCAATAATAAAATATGCATTGCTGTTAAAAGATTGCACTTCTTGTAGTGTTAACCTTCAACAGCATGTGCAGACAAGGTGAAAAAAAAAAAAAATACTTGTTTCTCAATAAAGCATTAAAAAACATCAACGGGTATAAGCCAAATCAGCATTATCAGTACGCATGCGCGATTCCCGGGTCAATATATCCGGGTCAGAGTTCACGACTGCCCAGCGTGTCAACAAAGCCCCTGTCTAGCAGAACAACCGGCTACGTATACGGACTTTTAGGCATTTACTTTGCTTAAGGTCTTTTTAAGGCAATATGCCAGGGTCCCATTGTTCAGTGCGTGGCTGTTCCAACGGTACACGTGGGCTTAATACGTGGATGAAAGAGTTTTGCCCCGTTCACGAGTGCAATAAAGGAACCTCACGATGTATATGCGACCCGCCATACGTACTCATCCCATTTCCTACTGAAAGAAAAGATCCAGAACGTCGTGCCGAATGGATTAAATCAGTAAGTTTGACATATACTGTACTACATTAAAGCTAACTAGTAAACTAGTATATAAATATTATATTGTGGTGTACATGTTAGAGAGGTGTCTCTCACCCAGCAGGTTTCGGGGGTTTGTTGGCCTCCTTTTCTTTCTCGCCACAATATGCCCGATCCCCCCAGGATCAACTGTCAACATCGATCTCGGGCAGAGATTTATAATCAAGGTTGACAGCCTCTCGTTCCTGCTGTTTTGTCAAAACTATAGGTGCTTTTTGAAATGACAATGCCCAAGCGAGGGCCACCAGTTCTTTCTTCCTCTTCCCAGTAACAACGTGTCCACGTCTCTTACAATATTCTTTTAAAACATCCACTTTACAACGCTCAAAATATTCAATATCTTTGTCAGACTCGGCCATGTTTACGTTTCATGATACGAGCTAGGCGGGAGCTGGGTAGTCCTGACCTTTGACCCGGACCAGCATGCTTTGCGCGCAGCGAGATGCCGAATCCGCTTATTGTGTAGTAAGATAATGACGTCAGAGTGACGTTTCACGTATACTCTCGTGTGGATTTGTCTAAGCTCCTCCCTCTAGACGAGAAGGCACCGCCCTCTTTCTTTTCTTTCTCTGTAACTGGAGAAGAAGAAGAACACGGAGCTTCATTCTGAGTCTGAGCCTCGTTTAACGGTCAAAGTTCACCTTCCATCAGGACTGAAGGTAAAAACACTCCTTTCATGGTTTTACTGAAAGCCTCTGATGGTTTCACACCGGTTTTAGAGCGCATTGAGGCTGATGTGGAGCTTTCAGAGCACTTTTCTCTCATGCTAACGTTAGCGTCCTGTCTGTGTTCATCCTGTTATTGTTTAGACTCTGTGATGATGAAGATACAGTCATTGCTAAAGTTCCTGTAGTTTATCATACGCAGCTGGAGCAGATCATCACATTATTCACTATTAAATATGAGCTAGAAACTACCGCCACGTGGTTAGCCTTTAGCCCGCTAGCTAGAAGGGCTGTACATCACCAGCTACATCACGATACGATGTCGATATGTTTGGATGACGATACGATGTTTGCTGATATCACAAAGTCTGTCACGATACGATTTTTATTCGATTCACAAGCCTGTGATTGATATGTGATATTATATTCATATCTCACACAATCATTACATGTTTATTAACTCCATAAAAACTACTGAAATATGATTTGACCATTTTATTTCTAAGGCATTAAATAAACAGTATAAACACCATTCTGTAACATTTAACAAATAATAGACTTTGAAATGTGATAAAAAAGTATCTATTAAATTACTACGGTGTAATACTTTATTAATAATAATAATAATAATAATAATAATATGGATTTAAACTGTAACCAGATGGGAAAAAGTGTCACTGGCATGTTATTAATATTATTTTAACATTAACATGTTAATGATGCCACACTGTTATAACTAAGTATAAAAACATATTTTAAGGGGCATAATGAAAACTGTTGTATAGATGCACCGAATATTCGGCCGAATATTGCAAAAAAAAGCAACATTTGGCCTTTGGTTTAGTGAGTTACAAACAAGGCCAAATAGTAGAGTGGGATCAACCGATAAGGGTTTTTTTTAGGGCTGATATTGATTTTTTTTTTCCATCAGCCTTAGCTGATGACAGATACGGCTCCCTCAATTTACATCATAAAAATTACACAATCATGACAACAAATTCTACAACTCTCATTTTAAAAAAAAGGAACATTTATTGAATTTAATAAAGATGAGGTAGAACGGCACCAAGTAAAACATATTTAACAAATAATAAAAACAGGTGATGTAGAACAAGAACAAGTAAAAATAGTGTGAGACATTTAATGAAATATTATGAAAGAACTGTTTGTCCTTATCCTGAAAATAGCTTTGACAAAAGTTGGTCTGACTGAAGATTAGGGATGTAATGATTAATCGTAAGGCAGTTAAAAATCGATTCATAGGTATCACGGTTGATATTGATTTTCTGAAAATTGAATCACAGTACTTTTTTTAAACAGCAGAGGGATATATATATATATATATATATATATATATATATATATATATATATATACAGTGACATGCCGTGACCACTAGGGCTGGGTAGGCACGTTGCAAATCAAGACCACCAATGACAATTTCATATGTTTCTGCTGTCAAGTGTTAAGTCAATTCAAATCAATTTTATTTGTATAAAGCAATTTACAACAAAGTCATCTCAATGCGCTTATCAAAATATAAAATTCATAATAAGAAAGAAAAAACCCAATAAGATCCACATGAACAAGTGTTTATCCATCTAACAAAATCAACATTATAAACACCATTAAAGAAACATAAACAATTATTTAATATAGCCTCCATACTCTCCAACAACATATATCTCATGACACGACAGCACATCAGTTGTTTGTGTTGGAAACACAGAAACATGGAGAAAATGACAACTTAGAACATCCTCAGTGAGGAACATCCACAAAGTCAATCCTTCCTTTTGTTCCATTCACTGTGAAAAGTATGAAACATGTTCTGACTTTACCTTTGCTGAAGCTCTGGTAACTCAGGTGTTGGTCTCCATCTTTCAAAAGCTGTTGTTTTTCCTCAAAACAAAGTTTCTCTATCATCTCTAGCGCTGTCATCCTGACTGTAGTGTTGTCCCGCCCACTAGCTAAAGAACATAGCAGCAGCAGTCACATGGCATCTATTCACTAATGTGCTGTGAACTTACGTATAGCATTTAGCATAGCACAGTTACGTGTAAAGGCAGCTCTCTACGCTGCCTTTACGCGTAAATGGATGTCACATTGGGGACCTGACTTCTCATGCGCAAACACGTAAAATCACGCAATGAGAACGGAGGCAGAAGAGCGACGTGCCTTTGGGAGGGGGCGTGGCCTCCCTCTGCCTTACAGCGGAGCGCAAAAAAAAAAAAAGACTGCAGCTGTTCCAGGAAACAGCGCTGTTAGTAATTTGGGCTATGAAACTTTCAAACTTATAGGTACTGTAGGCCATTGGAAATAGAAAAATAAATAATTTATAAAAGAAAAAAATTATAATTAAATTATCAAAATATCAATTCACCTTTGGGTAGGCACTGCCTACCTTGCCTACCCTGACGGCACGTCACTGTATATATATATATATATATATATATATATATATATATATATATATATATATATATATATATATTTATCCTTCTCTTGTCCAAATGCTGAGGTGGAGGGTGGAATCTGCTACTACTTTATGTTCATAAATGATTCCTTACCCCTTTAGCACAGAAAGAATATCTGTAATACTATGTGAATATCTGTAAAAGTCACGTTTTTCTATTAGCTCTGTCTGCTAGCATAGCATTTCTTCTTCACTGCATATAATATCTGCATGCCAACGACCACTACGTTACCAGCGCCCTCTGCTGGTCCAAACAAATATCTGACGTAAATACTGGGCAATGACTGTTTTTTTTTAAAGTCTAATTATTAAGACACAAAATACATTTTAAGTTGCACTTTTAAAAAGAAAAAGAACTATTATGCAGTTTTGCATTGTTTATTATAGAACCAGAATTTAAATTAATAGGCTTCTTCTTCATTTGTATTATTCCTTTATTTATTTCATTCAAGATTTATTTTTAGTTAAATTGCATTGTTTTGAATAGTTTATCAAGGGATTCTTTTGACAATGAAAAATAAAAGGAAAATAGTACAGTATTTTCTATAAAAGAATATTTTTCAGTCATCATTTGTCTACAGTCCCACTTTGTAAAATAAATCGTGAGAGAATCGTATTGTGAACCCAGTATCGTGAATCGAATCGTATCGGGAGTTGAGTGAATCGTTACATCCCTACTGAAGATATATTTTATTAACAGGATTATTGAGTATAAATATATATAATTATAGTATTAAACACAAAAAGAAACCATGAATAATAGTCCATTCCAACACAACCTCAGAACATAAATTAACAGAGGAAAGTAACGTGATGTCAGATGTGCATTAAGCAACAAACTGTTCTAGTTCCTGTTCTAAATTACATTAACAAGAATACATATTCAAACAAGTAGTAAACTGCTTCTAAAAGTTAAAAACTTCTCAGCGCTGAGGGAGAAGCAGAGAGAGAAAGAAACACACACACCAAACCTCCAGCCAGCTGCTCGTTAACTACAGCTGCAACACAACACGTGGACCCACAGAACAATGCTAAGTTAAACAGTTAAAAGATGCTTTGAAAGTTTAAACGCTGCCTGGGATTGAAGAGCTTGCTTCACGCTCTGCTAGTGGGGGGAGGGGCTCTGCTCTCTGCAGCCTCTGCTCCAGCAACACGAGCAGCCGCTCTGTTAATACAGTAGATTGGCGAACGCGGCAGCGCGCATCGGCCAATGCCATTATATGTAAAACATGCAAAAATCGGCTGATTAAATTGGCCGGCCGATGAATCGGTCAATCACTAATTTTGAGTCTGATTAGTGTGTGCTCGTTGCTGCAGATCCAGAGCAGCAGCTCCTCCATTCCATACACAACCACAGCCAGACTCTCTCCTCTCCACTTACCGCTCTCCGTCGGCCTCTGAATGAGGCTAAAGTGATGTTTATCACTGTAGCTAAACCATTATAAAGTGATTTTTTTCATCATACCTCCCCTTTAATGCACTTTAGCTTCTTTGGAATGCATGTTTTGTTTTATTTGAAGGCCTAATATAAATGAAAAACTTTGTTGTGCTTTTTATGAAAAGCAATGGCTACTGGAATATTTAAAAAAAAAAAAAAAAAAAATCAGAATATTCAATAAACATTTACTTTAAAAAAAAAAAAAAAAAGTCTAAAAATGTATTCTAGGCTATTTATGCACTTAACCACATTCGGTATTCGGCCAAGCATTTTTATTTTATTCGGTTTCGGCCTCAAATATTCATTTTGGTGCATCCCTAGTTTTTGGAGTATTTTCTGTTTTTCTCTACAATTTTTTTATGTTATCTTGCTCTTGTTTTGTGTCATTTTGTACACCTACTTTAGGGGCCGCATTACATTAGACCGGGGGCCGCATTTGGCCCCCGAGCTGCCAGTTGGCTATATCTGCGCTAGTACATGTTGTATTAATTAGGAAACGCACCTACAATTATGTCAAATGTATTAAGCGATTGAGTGCATTTGGAGAATCACAACAGAATTTTAAATTCAGAAATGGCAATAAAATATTTTTTTTTAATATTGTACTTAATATTTTGCAAATTTTAGGTACTTTTATATCATATCATATCGTATATGTATATATACTGTATGTGATTACATCATTGGAATCAGTTTATTTAAAATGATCTTATACAAACTGTATTGTTTTGATGTCATGTGTCTTAACACACTATGCATCGTATCAATTTTTGAATGGAATCGTGAGACACCCACATATTTACATCCCTAATGCAACGGTGAATGTGTAGAGTATAAACACCAATGTGCTCCTTTGGAGAGCACGTGGTCCGCTATGAACAGAGCCAGACATAATGAGTCGTTCACTGAGCGCGCTCAGCGATAGAGCGTACACGCTCATCAGAACCAGCATGGAGGGTCCAGAACTGATGGACTATGATACCAGGACAGATGTTCAGCTGTGGTTCTCCCAGAGCAGAGGTCTGCAACCTGTGGTTCTGGAGCCTTATGTGGCCCTTTGACTCTTATGCAATGGCTCCCTATAGCTTTAAAAATTACTATTGAAATGCTTTGTGTGGCAAGAAATGAGTATTTAGCATGTGTTGATCACATGATCATGTGTTATCAAATTCAAGTTACTTTTTGTAGCCTTTCAAATAGGGATGGGCGTTATGGACTAAAAAAATTATCACAATAATTTCTGGTATTAATCATGATGACGATAAACATCAAGATAAATAAAAAACTATGAATAAATAAAACAATTCCCAACTTAAAGTGTAAACAGGTTCCTTACAAACACAAATACAATATCTGCTGACTCATCGAGCTCATGAGATGATATTTTATGGAATATATCAGTGCATGTGGATCACTCTATTAGTGTTATTGTATGTAATTCATTTATTTCCTCACTTAAAATAAAATGATTTTCTAAAAAAAACACATGAAAAGCACAAATAACTCCATCAGTGTTTTCACTGCTGCTGAATCTTGTTTCATTTATTTTATGAGTTACATAAAGTTATGATTGATAAATAACTCTGATTTCCTATAATTAAACCAGATCAAGCTGATGATGTAATCATTCAGTATATTTATGTGTAATAATCTCAATAGTAACATTAGTCTAATGGGACCAGCTTTGTCTGTGAACATGCGAAATATCATTTAAAAATATGGCGTTTCACAAATTGGGACGAATTAATAGTGACATTAATATTATGATAACATTTATGTCAACGTTAAGCTGATCAGAACTTAATCAATAAACCTGATCAGATTCAGTAAACCATTGATCCCTGAGAGTAAATCAGGTGACATTAATGCTGTTCATCTTTATATGAAATATAAATAATTAAAAAGAAGTCAGAATAATACATGACACTATAACTTATATCTGCCTTTTAATTGTGTGTATTTTATTTTTGACATATGTTTTTGTTTAATTGTGAGTTTTTTTCCTCACAGGAGTTAAAAACTAATATTTTCTTTAAAAAATGAAAAATATTTCTAAAAAAACTGAAAATTAAAGTGGATAAAACGGATTTTGAAAAAAATAAAAAGGAATTTTTGAAAATAATAAAAAGGAATTTTTGAAAAAAATAAAACAGATTTTATAGGGCCCTACTTACAGTATATGGAGTGGTTAGCATTAGCTTTTAGCCCAGTCTATGTGTCGGTGGGTTAGCTTAGCATAGTTAGCTTTAGTTGAGTTTCCAGTTCATAATCGTTGCTACAGGTTCATCTCTGTCCCTGTGTTTGTAGAACTTAGGGTGGATCTGATGGAGGAACTAGGATTGGTTCACTTTGTTGATGTTTATCTGGTTTTAACCAAGTAGTGGTTCATGATGTATCACAGCACGGCAGTTTCAGTTAGCCGTGACGATCACGCGTCTGTGTGTGTGTGAGAGCTGGGGGCCGGAGGAGTGGTGCACACCGCGGCCGTGGAGGCTTTGCTGCGTAGCTCCTGTAAACAGAGTTCTGCTCCAGAGAATAATAAGTTGACAACAAACAGGAGCAGTTTTATTCTGTGGAACAAGAGTTTATGGTCATTCTTTCCTAAATTGAGGGACAAATGGTCTGTGGCCCTCGCTTATTTCTGACATGGGAATTTATCATTTATATCGTGGGATGACATATTCTTACCGGTGAGAATATTTTTGATGATAAATCATAAACAATAAAACATTCCTACTCCACATAGCTTTAACCTAAATATAAACTTGAAGAATCACTCTCCATGACTATTTTTGTTCATAAATGACTCTTAACCGTTTTTAAACAATCTGTGGAGGTAAACTCAGCATCCTTCCTTTACAGTGAAGAAAAATGACTGTTTCAGTTATATCACTGGCTGCTGTGCTAAAAAGACACAGCCCTCTGTCTCCAAATCCTCTCTTCTGATTGGTCAATCACACACCTGGGGGAGCGGGAAGGGGAGGGGCCATTTCTACGAGCCTGAATCAGTTTTGCAACAGACGTCTCGCAGAATGTGTTGCAAAACTCAAGCAGCTCAGATTCACACGAGAAAAGTAGTTTGTGTTTGTGTATCAGTAGATTGGAGAAGTTATAACTGGAGAGTTGTGGTTGTAAACCATCATTTATGCAAGTAATTAAAAAAACATGTGAATAAATGTTGGATTACAAGTTTGCAGCTGTAATTTTATGTGTAAATATCAGTCTCTAAATTTTTTCCATAATTTGTGACATTAAATTTTAGGGGTGGGAATCTTTAGACACCTCACGATTTGCTTACGATTCAAGGGGCTTCGATTCGATTCTAAATCGATTATTAATGTATTTTGATGCATGTTTTATTCACAAAATATTTGTTGTATTCACTGTGTCCACGCACTGTATAAAAATATATATCATTTGTAGTTAGAAAAAAAGAGATACATTACCATTCATTAACCTTTATTACACTAATGGAAGAAGTATGAACTGAAAATGTACAAGTTTTTGAAGCAAAGGTAGTAGCAGCCTTCCTTGTAACATAACTAAAAATAACGTATGACATTAGCTTCCAGTCGTTAGAGATAAAGTGCGTGGTTATAAGATGTCCACGCATCACATGTCCTACCCACTTTCTGCAGCGATGCTATGACTTCTGTTTTGGTTGGTTGTAAAGCTTCGGGATGGTCGTATCAGTAACGTACCGTAGAGAAGAGATGGTATATCGAGGCTCCAAAGTATGCGAACGAACGAAAGCCCTGGTTTTCCACGACCGAGTAAGGACGTAAATCCTTAGCAATAAATGTTGCAATGGACTTGTTAATCCACTTTACCTTTTCTGAAGAGGGTGGAAGCTTTGTTGTGACTTGTTCGATTGTTCTCTGGTGAGCCACAGCAGCAGCTGACTTTGACTCCTCCTCCGGGTGAAAGCGTGCTATAGGGCTTCTCATGTGTGTTGTGTTCCCAAAGTACTTCATTTTAGTGTAACAGAGCTTACATGCAGCGTTGCTCTTGTCCAGTTCATTTCCACCATGGACATTGAAGAAAAATCAGATTTTAAGCTGCACGGGGCTGGTCTTAACTCCTTCACATCCATGCTTCCTTGTTGTGGTGCTCTCTTTAAAGTATCCCTCTGGAAACGCGCTTCACGCCACAGATCCTTGGCCTTTTTGCTCCGCCTTTTTGTTCAGACTTTTAAACGGCCTCTAAAATATAGATTTTTGATTACTGGAAATTAAAGAATCGATTCAGAATCGTCCACCTCTGAATCTCGATGCATCTAAGAAACGATTTTTTCTCCCACCTCTATTAAATTTATTTCACTTGTGTGGGTTTTTTATACACAAGCTCACATCACATTCTACAAGCTCTCACATTTTACAACATATCTACCTTCATAGTTGGCTCCACATTCAGGAAGTGGCAGTGGGGCATTACTGGTCAGTGGCTACATAGTGCTGTGTACAAATTGGGGTGGCAGCAGGGGTTGCAAGGCTTTGTTGTCACGTGGTATTTGCGATGGTATGTGGGGCCCTATAAAATCAGCTTTAACAGAATCACGTACAGAATCACGGATTCGACCAATGAAAACAGAAATATACAGAATCAACATGAAACGCCGTCACCGTGAGGAGTTTTTATGGGGAAATGTTCCGGGGAGCGCTCATTAGGTGCACCGCTCTCCACCTTCCTGTCAACATCTCATCAGAGCTACAGAAGATCTGTGGATGAAGTTGTTTGTTGTTGTGGACTAGACCATCGATACCAGGGAGTGTAGAGTCAGAAACATTGTAGATTAATGATATATTTTATTATTCTTTAACTCAAATTTGCAAAATAAAAAATGTTTTTATTTACACATTTGATTAAAAATGATTTTTTTCCCAGCCCTATGATGACATCATTCCAGACCATAATGATTAAAGAAAAACAAATGGACTAAAGGATGCATCAGTTATTTCACCACTAGTGTATGTAATAATTGACAGTATTTGAAGATATAGTTATCATTAACCTACAATGTATTTGAAGATATAGTTATCATTAACCTACAATGTTTAAGACTCTACAATGTGTGTTTCTATGGTAATAAATGGTAAATAATAAAATCTCAATATTTACCAATTTATTTACTTAATACGGTTTGTATTTTTACAACATTTATTTCTTCAACATAAAAACTAGGGATGCACCAAAATGAAAATTTGTGGCCGAAGCCAAATATAATATAAACGCTTGGCATAATACCAAATATTTAATGCGGTTGTTAAGATTTTCACTATTTTTTTAATAGTGCATGAATACCCTAGAATAATTTTTTAGATGTGTTTTTTACAAAGTAAATGTTTATTGAATATTCTGACATTTTTTAAATATTCCAGTAGCCTTTGCTTTTCAAAAAAACACAACAAAGTTTTTTATTTATATTATCCCTTCAAATAAAACAAAATATGCATTCCAAAAAAACTAAAGTGCATTAAAGTGGAGGTATGATGAAATAAATCACTTTCTAATGGTTTATCTACAGTGATAAACATCATTCAGAGGAACAAAGTGTAAAAAGTTCTGTAGATCATACAATTTTGTTGCACAGATTGTAAACATGGGTTGGACTAAATGAAAAAATAATGCAGCACATTCGACTAAACCATGACAAGATGGAGGTGATTGTCTTTGGTAACAAGGAAAAGAGGACTGCTGTCAGCAAGTATCTGAGTCTGGATCTTTAGAAGATAAAGACCAAGTCAAAAACCTTGGTGTTCTGATTGACTCAGATCTGACATTCAGCATCAGATCAAATCTATCACAAAAACATCTTCTACCACCTAAAGAACATCTCCAGAGTGAAAGGTTTAATGACTCAGAAAGATCAGGAGAAACTGGTCCATGCTTTTATCTCCAGCAGACTGGACTATTGTAATGGTCTTCATCAAACATCTACAGCTGGTTCAGAACGCTGCAGCTCAGGTCTGAACCAGAACAAAGAGGTCAGAACACATTAGTCCAAAATTGGCAGAGCAACCTTTTTTACAGTGGAGGAACAGCTTATAATCTTAAACAAATATAATGCATTTAAACAGTGTAACGCACCAGGAGGCGGAGCTTTTATACTCCCTCAGATCTGATCCACTTCATAACTTGGTCCTGACCAGGTTAAGTGTTGCTGAAGTTTAAAACTATGAATAATTAAAATCCATAATTCAGACCAAAAACAACACTGTTGTTACAGAAAAGGCAGGAATGAAAAAACCCAGACAAGAAGCTGCTGACACTGTTAAAGCATAAAGGTGTTATATTATTTATCATATAAATCCATTGTGTTTAGTTCAGTGTTAAATAGCATACCTTTAAACAGATCTCAAGGACAACCTTCTTCCACCTCCGTAATATCTCTAAAATCAGGAATATCTTGGCCCAGAGTGATGCTGAAAAACTATGCATGTATGTGTTACATCTAGACTAAATTATTGTAACTCTCTACTGTCAGGATGTCCTAGTAACTCACTAAAAAGTCTCCAGTTAATTCAGAATGCTGCAGCTAGAATACTAACAGGTACTAACAGGAGACAGCATATTTCTACAGTATTGGCTTCCCTTCATTGGCTTCCTGTAAAATCTAGAATAGAGTTTAAAATCCTCCTGTTAGCATACAAAGCTCTACATGATCTAGCTCCTGTATATCTATAGAGACCTGTTAGTGCCCTATTGTCCGGGCAGATCACTCCGCTCTCAGTTTGCTGGTCTTCTGGAAGTTCCTAACGTGTCAAGAAGTAGAACAGGAGGCAGAGCATTCAGCTACCGGGCTCCTCACCTTTGGACCCAACTTCCAGTCTTAGTATGGGAGGCTGCTACTCTCTCCACCTTTAGGGCTGAACTCAAAACCTACTTATATGCTGAAGCGTATACCGTACAATAGCATTAACTTAACCAATAGAGCGGACATGGGCTCGTTGCATTTTACAGTCCTTGGAGTCGCTGTTAGATTTCAAATAGATTAAAAATTCTGATGTAGCTGGTTATGTTATTTACAGTCCGTATAAACAGGACTGAATCATAATATAATCTAATCACTAGAGCAGACATGGGTTCGTCTGTAAACAGTCGCATTTACAGACCTTGGAGTCGTTGTTAGCTTACCTTTATAATAAGTGCTGACTAGGCCACTAGGAGTGAGGCCCAAGGCCAAGATAGGCTGACTTGATATTAATGTATCATGTTTTTCTGCAGTCAGTGTCTTCTCCTCGTCCTTCTCTCTCTGCTCTGTTACAGGTGTTGTGAAGCTGATGATGTCAGTTCCTGATCTGTGGTTCACGGCTCAACTAGTCTGAGACACTCTGATGTTCTATCTCTCTATCCTGTTCTGTTGGTCCTTCTGTCCACTAACCTCAACCAGTCCACGCAGATGGCTGCCACCTCTGAACCTGGTTCTAACGGAGATTTCTTCCTGTTAAAAGGGAGTTGTTTCTTCCCACTGTCACTAAATACTTGTTCATGTGGATCTTGTTGGGTTTTTACTTTCTTATTATGAATTTTATATTTTGATAAGCGCATTGAGATGACTTTGTTGTAAATTGCGCTATACAAATAAAGTTGAATTGAATTGAAATTACTCCACCAGCTTCTTCCCGGCCGCTCCTTTCACTCTTCCCTCTGTCTTTCTTTTCTCATTATCCTCTTCAAAAGCTCCATACATGAGGCACCCACTATTTAGTCCTCTGTCTTAAGGCTCAAACATACTCAGGCGGACTCCGCGCTCAACGGACTCTCATCTGACCTCAAATACTCGAGCAGACTTGGAGCGGAACGTCACATAGTGGTTGCCTGTGAAATTTCTTTAAAATCCTACATTTCCCAGACGCTTTCCCCACAATCCTACAGTTCCCACAATCCTTTGCGCACTGTTTACCTTTTTAGTCATGGCGTCCTATACTTACGATGAGGAAGAGGAGCTGCTTTGGAGCGTATTTGGCCAAATTTGCTCAATCTTTTCTCTGTCCGGGAGCGTGAAACAATTAACTGTGGCTGAGCTGAACACTCCGGAACTGTGAATCACCCGCAGAGCACACATTGTGTTGCAGAGAAGGGTGATGTGTTGACGGAAATCTGTCGTAGGGGCGGAAAACTTTAAACCCTGTGCTATAAGCAACAGCAGGTTTTGCAATGCCACAGTCAGGAAATATGTCTTTGCTCCGCTCATGCTGATGGAGGCTTCACGTAGTTCCAGTGTGGTCTGCCTCTGCAGCTTCATCTTCAACTGTCTTGTAGTTGCTTCACAGCAGTCGTTGAGTATGACATGGGACTCCAGTTTAATTCAACAAGCTGCAACGTTTATTTGACCAATCACTCAAAAATGGCATACAGCTTATAATTATTCTGTTCAGGTCACACACACTCCCTCACTCTGCACACTGGTCGAGCGACCAGCGCATTCATTCGCAGTTAAAGGGCCACGCACCCACACACTCACACTGACAATAAATGTTATGTTCAGGTCCTGCATGGAAATTCTTCAACTCTTCCAATTAAAAATACTGTACGCTGGAAAGTTTACACAAAGGACCAGTATGTTTTAATATTCAAAATCAGTTTTATTGTCAAGTAGAGTTTTTAGACAATTTTGACAAGTTTGATGTCAATAGGCTCAATAATCCATATTATTTCAAATTCTGTTCTCTCTTTCAGTTCTCTCTTTCAAGTTCTCCGAGGCACCGAAAAAAATCTTTCTTTTTCATTACTCTAAACCTAGGTTAGTGCTATCTGGGGTGATTGGACGGGGGTCTTGGGTTCCGTTGGGGGGGCTTGCCATCAATGCTGCCTCAGGGTCAGTTGCTTCTGGAGTGATTAGCCAGGGTTCTTGGGTACCGGTGGAGGGGCTTGCCACCGGTGTTGCCTCAACATCAGTTGCTTCTGGGGTGATTGGACGAGGTTCTTGGGTGCCGGTAAGGGGGTTTGCCACCAATGCTACCTCAGGATCAGTTGCTTCTGGAGTGATTGGCCAGGGTTCTTGGGTACCGGTGGAGGGGCTTGCCACCGGTGTTGCCTCAAGATCAGTTGCTTCTGGGGTGATTGGACGAGGTTCTTGGGTGCCGGTGGGGGGGTTTGCCACCAATGCTTCCTCAGGATCAGTTGCTTCTGGAGTGATTGGCCAGGATTCGTGGGTGCCGGTGAGGGAGCTTGCCACCGGTGCTGCCTTGGGATCAGTTGCTTCTGGGCCTAGGGTCTTGCGTCTGCTGGCTCTGGACCTGGCCACTGGAGGGTGCTCGCTGGTATTTCCCTGGGCGTGGATCTTGGCCCTTCTGCTGGGGCCTTGGATGGAGGGCTCCCTGGGCCCTCTTCGGGGGTTGGGTGTTGGGGCAAGGATAGGTTTGGAAGGTTGGCTGCAAGCAGGGGTTCTCGTAGCGGGTGTTCGGGGCGGCAGCGGGGTGTGTTGGGTCTTGGTCCTTCTGCTGGAGTCTCGAATGGGGGGCTCCCTCGGCCCTCCCTGGGGGTTGGATGTTGGGGCATGAATAGGTTTGAGAGGGCGGGTGCTAACAGGGTTCTTCGTAGCGGGTGTTCGGGGCGGCAGCGGGGTGTGTTGGGTTTTGGCTCTTCTGCTGGTCCCTCCCCGGGGGTTGGGTGTTGGGTCATGAAAAGGTTTGGGAAGTTGGGTGCAAGCAGGGGTTCTAGTGGCGGGTGTTCGGGGAGGCAGCGGGGTGTGTTGGGTCTTGGCCGTTCTGAGGCGGTTGGCTGAAGCCTCTTGGATGCAGCTTTTTATGGAATTGATCAGGTTCCTCTGAGCTGAACCAGGCTCAGCATCCATCTCCTGTATTTTACTTAACCCACCACTCATCACAAACTCTTGGCAAGCTTCACTGTCATGATGCATAACCTTGCTGAACTGGCCAAGCACATGATTTAAGATGTTGCTGGGAGCATTGCTGAGGAGAGGCTCTAAACTGGGCAGGTGAGTGCACTTCAGCAGGATGTTCTTCAGAGCCTTCTTACTTTTGAGCCGCAGGTCCTCCAAACTGCTTGCTCCCGTGTAAAACTGCAGTAATTTAGGCAGTAGGCCTGCAGTGGCTACAGCGTTGGCGTGCTCTGGTGTGTGATGTCCGATCTGACCAATGGACCATACGGTGGCCTCCTTTATGTGATCATCATCCTCCTCGGACAGACAGATGGCCAGCTGTTGCAACCCCTTGGAGAGGATGACGGCCATAGCGAGATTTTCACTATGAGAAGCGACGTATCCCAGCATCATGATCCCGGGAAGTCTCATGCTTCCACGGCTTTTATCCAGGTAGTCCACCACCTCCACTAAACCATCACAGTTCACAATCACCTGAGATAACTGTGCACTGTGTTTGACCACCTCCCACATCAAGGTGATGACATCTTTCTTTACATATTCATCCGGGTCCTGGAGGCAGATCATGACATCTGGGAAAATGTACGCCGCGATCACCATCTCAGCCAGTTCTACTGAGTGTTTACTGATCTGAATGAGAGTGAACAGCACCTGCCTTTTCAGTTTGACATCTGGGCTGCGGATCATCTGTTTCAGGAGTGCGATGGTGCCAGTGTTGACCTCCTCCCGATCCAGGTCATTTGTGTGCAGGGACAACAGCAGAGAGGCTGCACCTGCATCCACCACAGCCTGAGAAAGCATTGTATTTTGTTGTGCGATGTAGGCCAGGGCCCAGGCGGCAGCCTCTTTTACCTCAGGGTCAACAGCTCCCAAACAGGAGACCAAAATATCCAACCCACCACTGTCAACCACAGCCTGGGAGAGCTCAGGGGAGTGTTTGGCCACAGCATGCAGCACAAACACTGTAGCCTTCTTATAATGATGAGGCTGTGAAGGAATAGACCAGATCAACTGATGCAGGATGTCTTTCTTCACCACAATCCTAGCCAGCTCTTCACTGTGTTCTACCAGACGGCCCAGAGCCAAAACTGCATTGTGCTGGATGCTGCGATCCTCATCCAACATGAAAAGACGCAACTGGGAAATCATTTTTTCCTTTTGGTGGACCTTCATGTTGTCAGAGTTGATTGACAAATCAGCAACGATCTGCTTAAATTCCATCCTTAATGTCTGGGACTGATCATAGGCTTCAATCATCTGTTGCTGAATCATGGTGGGTTTGTCAGAAGATGACTCCATATCAAGTGTTTGGTTGAAGAGAGTGCTCTCCATTTTGTCTCAAAATTTGTTCCTGTAATTCCTTGTTGAAGTAATGAACTTTTTCTTCTTTCGTTGTTATTGGTGTGATGATGAGTGGCTACTCGAAAGGATCCTGTGACATTAAAGGAACCTATGAAAAAGGAGCTTTCTTTGATTTTGAGAGAACCTGTGACATCATCAACAGCAAAGAAACATGCTGACTCCTGATTGGCTGCAGAAGACAAGTTGTGACATCATCAAGAGCAGAGGAAAATGCTGACTCCTGATTGGCTGCTGAATAAGATACGTTAGTTCGCACGAGGATGATGCTGGCTGCCCCTTGGTCTCTGCCCATCTGCTGGGGTCTCGGGTGGGGGGGTTCCCTGGACCCAAACCCAGGGCGTTGGGCGTGGGCGGGTGTGTGCTCACGGGGGCCCTCAGGATGAGGTGGCGGCTGTGTGTGTTTGTGCTCCCTGGAGTGCTCAGGTGTGGGAGATGCTGCTTTTTCAGAATCAGAATTCCTTTATTAATCCCAGATGGAAATTACTTATGTTACAGCCACAGAAAAAAAATCACAAATAAAAGAATAAAACATTTAACAAAGATAAAAGAAAGAATAAACTTTAAATAATTGTATAATTAAGTAAAACACTGTTAAAAAATAGGGATCAGATACACACACATTACAATAGTAGAAAATGATATGATACAGATATTTACAACAATCAAGCTGTGAGGTTACAGTGATGAATTATACAGTTTGATCTCCACAGGCAGGAATAATTTCCTGTGGCGTTGTGTGGAGCACCGTGGTTGGATCAGCCTGGTGCTGAAGGTTCTAAAGGTCCTAAAGGTGCTGATGGTGCTTCTGTGACTGACCAGCACATCATGGAGTGGGTGGGACTTATTGACCAAGATGGCCTTCATCCTTGGACAGGCTCCTCCTCTCTGTCACCACTGTCAGAGAGTCCGGTTTAATCCCCACAACGTCACTGACCTTGTGGATGAGTCTGTTGGTGTCTGTGACCCTCAGTCTGCTCCCCCAGCAAACAACAGCGTAGAGGATCACACTCACCACCACTGACTCATAAAACATCCTCAGCATTTTCCTGAAGATGTTGAAGGACCTCAGTCGTCTCAGAAAATAGAGACGGCTTTGGCCCCTTCTGTAGAGGGAGTCAGTGTTCCTCCTCCAGTCCAGTTTATTGTCAATCACCACTCCCAGGTATTTGTACTCCTCCACAATGTCCACACTGACCTCCTGGATGGAGACATTGCTGACTGGCCTCTTGGTTCTCCTCAGGCTCTTTTTTGGCGTGGCATCTCTGGAGAGTCGGGTTTCCTCACTTTTTGCAAGTGACACTACCCTTGATGTATGTTAATGGTACTAAAAACTCAAATTTCCATATCTCATACAGTGTGGGCATGGCAAGCCTTCAACTCTGGTCAAGATCACCATTTTAACCCTTAAAACAGTAAATCTTATCGATCTGAAACTTCACACAAATTATCACTGTACGACAACTAACACATACCAATAACAATAACTGACTGTAGACACAGCGCCACCTACTTGTGAACATGAGATGTTTTTTTCACAAAACTTCATAAACAATTAATAAATTCATAAACAATCATAGGAAGGTCAGAAACCTGCCTTACTGTAATCAGCTTTCTATGGCCAACATTTCAGACACTGCAACCTATTTACAGACGTCAATCACTCTAAAGGTGTGTTCACACTGAACGCAACTGAAGAGACTAATCAGGCAGAAAGGGCAATATGACAGAATATTCCATTGATACGTTATTTTTTACCTAAACGGGTGGTTTGGTTGGAATGCATAAGAAAGAGACAAAAATGTCAAATCTGGGGCCAAATCTTAGAAAATGCTGGACTTCAGCTCCATATGACATGGACTAAAACCATCACCAACATGTTTTCATACAATATTATGCATTTTCATTATGTTTTTCACTGGAAAAAGTATTCTAGTGTTATTTAAGCATGTCGTTGCCTTCCCCCGTCTGGAAGTTTTTTAAATAGTATGGCCTAGAAATGGGAAATTATATGATTTTTACAATTCCGATTCTGCTTAACAATTCAGTTCTTTATTGATTTTTGTTCGTAAAACAGGAGAACAAACATGTGGATTAAATCACAAACTTAATCTGTGACTCACTGATTGATCATATTCCTCTTTCCTGTCTCGGTGAATGGACAATCTAGAGACAGACGACATGAACTGGAGCGAGTACTGCAGCCTCTGAGCCAATCACACTCCGTCCCTTGGTTGGTTGGTTAGTTGGTTGGTTGGTTAGTTGGTTATTAGCTGCAGTATGAGCATGATAACTGCTGCTGGGTTGAGATTAATTCTGGAGCTTTTGAAAACATAATGTGTGCAAATGTTTCTACATATTTGTAGCGTTTCCTCAATTTGATGAAATTTCCACTAACAAAGTGTCATCCTTCAAACGAAAGAGGTTCAAATCAACATCTTTAATCAACATCTTTAACTTTTCCTTGTATTTTAGAGCAACCAAATGCAGCACAAGTTGTCATTTTGACCTAAAAAGCTGTTAAATGAACTAAAAAGCTGTTAAATGATCTAAAAATCAGGCTGAATGTTTTACTCCAATAGAAAACAATGAGATGTTCACAGGCAGTGGGGCCATGTGACATCATCAATCATGTGATTTCAAGATGGAGGAACACAGGCTCTAAAACTGTAAAGTAGTTTCATTTTTAAAATGTTCCAAGACAATTGTTGAATTCTCAGCTCTGTCAAAGAAAACACAATAGGGAGACCTGATCTTAGATACAAAGATGTGGAAAAAAGCAACACGGAAACACAAGAAATAGACTTAAAAAGTTGGCAACAAAACTTCAATAAATAAGGCTGGATGAAGAAATATCATTAAACCCAAACCCATATCATAGCACAGTCCTTGTTGTTATTGACCGACTGCAAATAAAGAAAGAGAGAGAGATAATGCCTATTAAATGTAAATGCTTCACTACTTTCAGCTCTCCATGTTTATACCAGGATAAAGTATGAAAATACCTTTTCCAACATTAATGCTCACCTAAGTGAACTTCCAAAAAAACATTAAAAAACAATAATCATTGACCTGTTGCTTGTGAAATATCTTAGATTGTAGGTGATTAAACGGTTTGACGTGGCAGCCGAAGAACTAGTAGTCGCAATAGTAGCAGTAGTAGTAGTAGTAGTAACAGTAGTAATAGCAGTAGTAGTATTGGTAACAGTAGTAGTAGTATTGGTAACAGTAGTAGTAGTGATAGTAGTAGTAGTAGTAGTAGTAACAGTAGTAATAGCAGTAGTAGTATTGGTAACAGTAGTAGTAGTAGTAGTAGTAGTAGTAGTAGTAGTAGTAGTAGTTGTAGTAACAGTAGTAATAGCAGTAGTAGTATTGGTAACAGTAGTAGTAATAGTGTAAAAGTGTTATGGCCATTTGTAAATGTGTTGAGGCATTTGTAAAAGTGTTGTTGCTATTTGTAAAAGTGTTGTTGCTATTTGTAAAAGTGTTGTTGTCATTTGTAAAAGTGTTGTTGTCATTTGTAAAAGTGTTGTTGCTATTTGTAAAAGTGTTGTTGTCATTTGTAAAAGTGTTGTTGTCATTTGTAAAAGTGTTGTTGCTATTTGTAAAAGTGTTGTTGTCATTTGTAAAAGTGTTGTTGCTATTTGTAAAAGTGTTGTTGTCATTTGTAAAAGTGTTGTTGCTATTTGTAAAAGTGTTGTTGCTATTTGTAAGTGTTGTTGGTATTTGTAAAAGTGTTGTTGCCATTTGTAAAAGTGTTGTTGCTATTTGTAAAAGTGTTGTTGCTATTTGTAAAAGTGTTGTTGCTATTTGTAAAAGTGTTGTTGTCATTTGTAAAAGTGTTGTTGCTATTTGTAAAAGTGTTGTTGCTATTTGTAAGTGTTGTTGCTATTTGTAAAAGTGTTGTTGCCATTTGTAAAAGTGTTGTTGTCATTTGTAAAAGTGTTGTTGCTATTTGTAAAAGTGTTGTTGCTATTTGTAAGTGTTGTTGCTATTTGTAAAAGTGTTGTTGCTATTTGTAAAAGTGTTGTTGCCATTTGTAAAAGTGTTGTTGCTATTTGTAAAAGTGTTGTTGCTATTTGTAAAAGTGTTGTTGTCATTTGTAAAAGTGTTGTTGCTATTTGTAAGTGTTGTTGCTATTTGTAAGTGTTGTTGCTATTTGTAAAAGTGTTGTTGTCATTTGTAAAAGTGTTGTTGCTATTTGTAAAAGTGTTGTTGTCATTTGTAAAAGTGTTGTTGCTATTTGTAAAAGTGTTGTTGCTATTTGTAAAAGTGTTGTTTCTATTTGTAAAAGTGTTGTTGCTATTTGTAAAAGTGTTGTTGTCATTTGTAAAAGTGTTGTTGTCATTTGTAAAAGTGTTGTTGTCATTTGTAAAAGTGTTGTTGCCATTTGTAAAAGTGTTGTTGCTATTTGTAAAAGTGTTGTTGCTATTTGTAAAAGTGTTGTTGCTATTTGTAAAAGTGTTGTTGCTATTTGTAAAAGTGTTGTTTCTATTTGTAAAAGTGTTGTTGCTATTTGTAAAAGTGTTGTTGTCATTTGTAAAAGTGTTGTTGTCATTTGTAAAAGTGTTGTTGTCATTTGTAAAAGTGTTGTTGTCATTTGTAAAAGTGTTGTTGCCATTTGTAAAAGTGTTGTTGCTATTTGTAAAAGTGTTGTTGCTATTTGTAAAAGTGTTGTTGCTATTTGTAAAAGTGTTGTTGCTATTTGTAAAAGTGTTGTTGTCATTTGTAAAAGTGTTGTTGCTATTTGTAAAAGTGTTGTTGCTATTTGTAAGTGTTGTTGCTATTTGTAAAAGTGTTGTTGCCATTTGTAAAAGTGTTGTTGTCATTTGTAAAAGTGTTGTTGCTATTTGTAAAAGTGTTGTTTCTATTTGTAAGTGTTGTTGCTATTTGTAAAAGTGTTGTTGCTATTTGTAAAAGTGTTGTTGCCATTTGTAAAAGTGTTGTTGCCATTTGTAAAAGTGTTGTTGCCATTTGTAAAAGTGTTGTTGCTATTTGTAAAAGTGTTGTTGCCATTTGTAAAAGTGTTGTTGCCATTTGTAAAAGTGTTGTTGCCATTTGTAAAAGTGTTGTTGCCATTTGTAAAAGTGTTGTTGCTATTTGTAAGTGTTGTTGCTATTTGTAAAAGTGTTGTTGCTATTTGTAAAAGTGTTGTTGTCATTTGTAAAAGTGTTGTTGCTATTTGTAAGTGTTGTTGCTATTTGTAAGTGTTGTTGCTATTTGTAAAAGTGTTGTTGTCATTTGTAAAAGTGTTGTTGCTATTTGTAAAAGTGTTGTTGTCATTTGTAAAAGTGTTGTTGCTATTTGTAAAAGTGTTGTTGCTATTTGTAAAAGTGTTGTTTCTATTTGTAAAAGTGTTGTTGCCATTTGTAAAAGTGTTGTTGCTATTTGTAAAAGTGTTGTTGCTATTTGTAAAAGTGTTGTTGCTATTTGTAAAAGTGTTGTTGCCATTTGTAAAAGTGTTGTTGCCATTTGTAAAAGTGTTGTTGCCATTTGTAAAAGTGTTGTTGCCATTTGTAAAAGTGTTGTTGCCATTTGTAAAAGTGTTGCTGTTGTACGTGTGTTGTGTGAAATCACAACGGAAATGGTGGGGATTATTTTCAAAATAAAATACTTCGTCTTCAATGCAGATTGACGGAGGTTACTCTGGCAAACCGACCTTCCAGAGCCTCCAGTGGGCCCATTTCAGACTATATCCAAAAGTCGAGCACATATTCGGACTCAGGAGAATAAAACCTTTCTGTTCATACCACATTTTACACAAAATTAACACTTTTTTTGGGCCAGAAATTGTGCGTTTCTGCTCCGAGATCCCGGAAGTAGGTACAGCAAGCTGTAAGGCTGTAAAGTCACTGCTAAGCATGTTTACATGGTGAGTTATGATCACATTTCTTAAATGTATAATGTTTTGCCCGTTTTGTGGAAGCCAACAAGGGCAGTTACACCGCTTTTGCACTTTTTGTGGACGATCACTGGAGTTTTTAAACAACGCGGAGCAGACGGAGGAAGATAGTATATTCAGTCATTGTGTGTGGTATTTCACAGAGGGTCACTCATACGATGTGATTGTCGACATGATGTCAAGTTTACACGGTGTAAATATAAGTCTGTGGATTCTAAAAAGTAAACTTAACGAGGCCGGTTTTTACCGCAGGAAGGATTATTGATCACATGATGCCATCTCTAACGCCATCAGGCAAGAACTTTGTGGACCAGGGGAACTGTTTGTCTACAGGACTATGTGGCAGGTACTTCAACAGAAGTACAATCTCAGAGTGAAGAGAGATGATGTAATGACTCTGAGTCCTCGGGGGTGTGGGAGGAGAACACGGAGGAGGTTCATCAGAAGAACGTACCACTCAATGGACCTAATTACATGTGGCATGCTGATGGGTACGATAAACTGAAACCATTTGTTTTAGCTATATCAGGAAGCATTGATGTATTTTCACGTAAAGTACTCTGGCTTGAATGTGGACCCACTAACAATAATCATGCAGTCATTTACTCAGGATGGACTAGGTTTAGAATTAACAAATGAAACAAAATCATCTCCACATTATCATTTCTAGGGATATGCATGGGTTGGACACTATTCCTAAAAACTTATAAAGATACTCTCACTGCTCCAATAACAACACTGATAAATCAATCAATAAGTGAAAACACCTTCTCTACCACATTAAAAACAGCCATTATCATTCTAATCCATAAAGCAGGAAATAAACAAGATATCAACAACTACAGACCAATTAGCATTCTCACCGTTATATCAAAAGCAATAGAAAAAGTGGTCATTGAGCAACTCACAGAACATCTGGAGGATGAAGGACTTTTACATCAAATGCAGTTTGGGTTTCAGGCAAACAGCATGTTATCTTCTCACAGAAACAATAAAACTAAATCTTGATAATGGAGGAGTAGGAGGAGCAATATTCTTAGACCTTCACAAGGCATTGGATACCGTCAGTCACCCAACGTTACTTTTAAAATGAACTCAATTTAAACTGTGGACAAACACTCTGGCTTGGGTTCATTCCTATCTGTCTGGTTGGACCCAATGTGTCTGTATCAATAACACTACATCCACTATTACTGCTACTGATTTTAACTTAAAAACGTGTCTGTGGATCAATCAAAGCTGCTCACACGGACACTGAGGTGGACACTATGTTTCAACCACATGACAACTTACCAGTAATGTGTATATATTCATGAACAAGATAAACGTGTATTTTATAAATGTACTGTATTGAACTTGTGGTTAGTTTATAAATAATGACAGAATGAGAGAATGTATTTGTCCAGAGGTGTGTTCCATAAAGGCGGGTAAACAAACTCTGAGTCTATCCATAAACTCTGGGTCAACATACCCCGCGATGGGAAACTCTGTGTATCTGATTCCATTACAGCTGGTATGAAGTGTGCCAATCAACCCTGAGTATGTAAACCTTGGGTTACTTACGTACACGCGCGATAAAAAGCCATCATCAATGTACGTTTCTGCTCCGAGATACCGGAAGTAGGTACAGCAAGCTGTGAGGTTACACCGCTTTTGCACTTTTTGTGGACGATCACTGGAGTTTTTAAACAACGCGGAGCAGACGGAGGAAGATAGTATATTCAGTCATTGTGTGTGGTATTTCACGGAGGGTCACTCATACGATGTGATTGTCGACCTGATGTCAAGTTTACACGGTGTAAATATAAGTTTGCGGACTCTAAAAAGTAGAGTATCAAAGAATACTCAAACTGCCATGACAACCAAACGGAAGATAGTGATTTATTCACCCTGATGGTGAAATAAGCCGTTGTTTGATGAATATGATCCTGTTCTAAAGGTGTGTTCAGTCTTCAGTGACTATAGTGGCTTAAATCACCTGTAATTAGTCACACTTTATGGTCACTTCATCACTTTATTGCTTCAGTGAAGTGACGAGTGGTGAATAATATGAATAAAATGTGTCTGAGGAGACGTGTCAGCATCATAGGATGTCTGCATAGAGAGTCCTCCTGTTACACTGGATATAAACACAGTGACTGATGCTTCATATCTAATCATTTTTATTGATTTTTAATGTAATATTGTCACCAGAGTCATCTCTACGTCCGAAAAAATGTCATAAAAAAACACTGAAGCAGGACACGAACCCACGTCCCGTCACTTCTAAGCGCAGCGTCACAATTCACTGCACCATCATAACTTCAAAGCAGCAGATTTTACTGTATAACAATATAAAACAACAATCAAGCCTTAAAAGTAGATTAATTTAAATGATCATCTCCTCCTTTATATTATCTACAGGTTTGTATTCAGTGAACTTTACTACAGACGTCAGTAGATGTTTTAATGTAGATCAACCTCTCAGTGTGTTTCACTTAATGATCTACATCTACAATGTTAGAAAGAAAACTACCATTATCACAAAAAAAAAAACATAAATCAACACAACATTAGTAATGATGTGAACACGTCTGTGGTGTGTGATGTTATTAATGTGTTTCAGAGAAAAAGTGTTAAGGTTTATTAAAGTGTTCAGAAACGGTGTTCAGGTGGGCGGAGCCAGGTAGAAACCCAGGGTTTCTTTGATTACTTCATGGACAATGTTGCCATGGTAACATACTCAGAGAAGAACATACCTTGCTTTTAGGAATGAGATACTCAGAGTTTCATCATTTAAGCCTGAACATACTCAGAGTTTGAACATAACCTGCTTTATGGAATAAACCTCTGGTGTGTTGCTGTAAATGAGAGGTGTGGATGTAATGTACAGGTGTGATGCTGTTCATGTCTGTGTGTGTGTCAGTGTCAGTGAGAGCTTATATTCTCAGTGTTCCTAATTCATTGTTCTTGTACATTTTTTCATTGTAATCTATTGCATGTTACTGTATGTTCTATACAGGTAACCAGGGACTACAGATGGAAACTAGCTGTTTAGCTCTACTCTGGTGTAGAACATCTTTGTCTTTTATGATCTTAATGTCTCTGCATTTGTCCCTTTAAATAAAGACCAAACTAAACAATTACACCACGTTAGGTTTGTTCAGAAGTGATCGATTATCTGGACTCTAAGGGTGACAGCACACACACACACACACACACACACACACACACGCACACGCACACGCACACGCACACGCACACGCACACACACACACACACACACACACACACACACACACACACACACACACACACACAGAATCTTATCTAAAGTGAACATTTTCACAGTGTTTAAAGTAAATATTTGAGGAGAAAAGTCCCATTAATTGTGAAATATTTCCTAAAATGGAACGTAGTGATTGAGAGGGAAATAATCCAGTAAAGTGTTACGCTGCATCAACTCCACCATCACTAAGAGACATTTGCACTTAAGGGAATCGTTTCCTCTGCTCACGCTCACACAGTGTTTTATAAAACAGTAAAACTTCAATGACTCATGCTGTACTTTGTCCTTTAATTCACACAAAATCATTTTATTACTTCATTTTAAAGAAAAACTTGTTGAAATATGGCTCATGAGGAGCTTTGGAGGGTTTTGGATTGAACAGCACACACAGAGCAGCACAGAGGGAGAGAATGTTCAATACATTAAAACACTTCTGTATAAATAAGTTTAAATATGTGCAGCTGATTGTGTTCTCTTTAGCACATGGACACAGTGGCTGTGTCCCAAATGGTGCACTACGCACTATTCCCATTCATATTTAGTGCGTAGTGGTCCCACTTCAATAGTGTGCACAGAATATGGCCGTCAGAAATAACCGGACGTACACTATGGCTGTGTCTGAAGTTACGCACTATTCACACTCAGTATGGTGTGTAAAGTGTGTCCTTTTTGACCTGTTTGCACAGACTTCAGGAATACCTGCATGTACATTACTTCAGGACATTTTTTAAGTGTACATGAGGAGCACACTACACACGCACTCAACCGCCCCATGATGCATTGCGACTCGCGAGCGTCAATTCAAGGCGGAGATGGAGGGGTCTTTTTAAATGATATTATGGTTAGTCATCAAGCATATTTTCCGACCAGGATCTGTAAGGAACATATATTAATTATGTGTGTTTCTGTAACACTCGTGTGTCCTGCTGTGATAATGATATAGAAGCATGCCTATAGCCACATAACTATACTAAACATGAGTTTTGTTTTCTAAAGGGACTGATGAGGACACCAGCAACCACATGGTGGTCCGACAACGATGACCTTTTCATGGGTCGTCGAAACGCGGCGCTGAACGGTTTACAGTAAGTAAGAAAGTCACGTTGTACAATGTGGTTATTGTTGTAAAATAGTTCAGAGACATGACGTAACGCTCAGTGTAACATCACAGTTTACTCTTTAGCTTTGTGATTGTTACATGATTTTAATCATTTGTTGCTTTATTTTATTTGATCTGTAGTTTGTTGAGACAAGTGATTTAAAATATAATTTGCTTTTTACTTTTGCTCTGGAAAGTTAGATACTGTTGATAAACAAGCAGAAGTGTTGATTCATAAGTATAGACATTGTTTTGTGATTACAGTTCATTTACCTTTGATGGGATTTTATTAAGTGGTAAACTGTTTTAAATGTGTCTTGCCTATAGTTTTATCATTAATAATGTTGTGATTGTCCATTTAAAGGTAGGGTTGGTAACTATCTCCAGATACACTTTTCAAGTTTTTGGTAGAAATGTTCATTATGTCCGGACAGATGTGAAGATCTTATGTATTCTGAAAAAGGAACGAAGAAAATCTGTCAACTGTAGCGTCTGTAAATCTGCAATAACTGCGACCAATGGGATTTTCATGGTTCGTTTTTTTTCAACCAATCACGTCTCCTGGTCTTCCTGCTCGTTCACGGTCCCGTGCGTGCACGAGCGTACATTGCAAAGCGCGTCACCGTTGTTAGAGGAAGCCTGGAAGTAGACAACAGAATGGCGGAGAAAGTAGCTATTCCACGTTTACTGGTAACGTCTTGCCCTGCTAAGAAGGGCAAGAAAAGAAAGACGTTTTTAGAAAAAGCTGCAAAAAAGAGGTCTTTGGATTTAGCGAGAGGAAAGATAAAAATCTGCATCGGAACATCTTTTGAACGATGGCGACAATTGAAGGAGGACAAGGGCCTGAAAACTGATGCTATGGTTGCTGAATTACTTTTGGACAGGTAAGGTTGTTTTGTTGCCTGGGTGATTGTGTTATCTTTTAAAATAGTGGAAGCAATTCAAGCTATTTGTCATATTAGCCAGATGTTAACGTTAGCGCTACATGTCGCAAAGTATTTCTGTTGTTGGATTAGCCCGATGCTACTGTTGATTCTCTGTTAGTGCGAGCTAGTTTAGCAGCTACAGTGTGTACAGTATACATGTGTGTGTGTTTGAGCGTGTGTGTTGTGTTTGCTTTCAGCAGGGCACTCAACAGCTGTAATGTAGGATATTTGTGATTCTTTTTAGCTATAACTGTGCTCCGTCGACTTCAACGCCGTGGAAGGACTCACTTGTGAGACTACCTAACCCCGCTGTGTCAACTGTTGCTCCCGAGTCACTGTCTGAGAGGTGCGTGTAACTTTAGGCTGATATGAACATGTGTTGTATTACCATGCTATCCAACATTCTTCCTAACTTGTCGTTTGTTACGCTATTACTAAATGTATATGCCGATAGTGTGTGGTGTGTGTGTGTGTGGGGGGGTGGGGGGTTGGGGGAGATCTGTACGTAAGGCAAGGGGGGGGAGGGGGGATCTTATGTTGTACTCTGTGTCATCCAGATGAGAGAGCCCTTGATTGTCTTCCAGGCTCTCCTTTGAACTCGTTTTATTTCCTGCAGGCATTCTGCTGCATTAAAAAATAATGCATTTCATATCAAGTTTAACATATGCTGATTACTTTCTGTAATTCTGTCATTTTCACAGAGATGATCATTTCTCCGTTGCTGGAGTCCAGGAGTTAGACATTAGTGGTCCCATAGAGACAGCTCTTCAGCAATTGGATTCAAGGTATGGTAATTATAATTATAATTTTTTTCCATTTATTTAAAAAAATGCACGCTGCTTTACTTGCATCACAGTAACATGTCATAATATCCCTCAATTATTGTTCTTTGCCTGTGTATTCAGTATGCCGTCCCAGGACCTAAACGTTGAGGTTGGAGCTGATGAATTTAATGACATTTGGCCATAAGTGGAGACAGATCTGATAAATAAATGCACCAAAGTTGTTTACATTTTTGAGGTGTGGTTATGTAATGACAAAATACATGGTCAAGGTGAAGGTTGTTAATAACATCATTGAAAACTCATCCTATTGTTCACGGTTAGGTTATTTAGATGTATTCCTAAGATTGTTATACTTTCTGTTTTTCCAGATATTGCAGGTTGTTTAATAAAAAATCCAAGAAGTGGAGCCTCTACACAGTAAAAGAAGACAAAGACTGGCTCCATCCCAGACCTCCAGAGTGCAATCCTTAGGAAAAGGTTGTCTGCTGTGGGAGGGTTGCCACGGACCATAACAAGGAGGCCTGACGATCCCCGTCAATATGGGGTTCTGTCAGGTGTCCCTGCTCCAGCCACCCAGGACCTGTTGCAGATGCAACTGAGCAGAGGTGAGTTGACTTATTTTGTAAGTTGATTATAAAGTACTAATATGCTTATGTGCGAAAGCTAATTAAAAATCTACTTCACATAATATTATAATATTTATACCAGGTCTACTTGTACATATTTTACAGCTCTAATAAACTAAAGAATTTGTATAAACATATCTGATGAACAACTGAAACTGTAATGACTTTTTGTTATGGAGTGAAATACAATAGAAATGGTGTGGTTTGTCTATCAAATGCAGTAACTGTCAGATATGTAATTCTGATGTTCTTTCTAAAGGTGAACCACAGAAACAATAAGTTCCCACAGTGGACGACGCTGCCACATACAGAGCCTCACCTGCCGACCAACACTTCATGTGTATTGCCTTTGTTAATTCCATTGTTTTTGCAGGATGAAAGTTGTATGAAGTGTATGTGACGTTTCTTTTTTATAATAAAAATTGTACGTGTACACATTTGTTATCATTACTAGTAAGGAGATTCAAAATGTTAGAGCTTGATTGTAGATGCTTTTTGTTCAAGCAAATGCCAAAATACTATATAAAAATGTGTAAATACAGCTACTTCTTCTGTAATGATAATAGATAAAACAAAAAAAACAACACCTTGCTCAGTGCAGGGCTGTCATATTTACACATTTATTTACACTTGTCATAATGGAAACATTATTGCACTCTTCCAGGGATGTAACCCGTATAATGTCCCAGTAGATCTGGAAAGCAATCTCTGATTTGTGGCAATCCTCCTTTGACTTCGGCCACGTCTCCTCTGACTCCACGATGTACTTGGCTCCAGACTGTAATCAGGGTCAGAGACATAAAACCTCTCACCTTCTGAACTCTAAAACAGAAATAAGAAATGATATCAAACATTTAGGCTTTTCGTCAATGATTACAACTGAACAAAAAATGTATCTGTAATTGCTGTAGACATGACTTTATTTTTCCCAGCTCTATTACATCTATTGAATTAAAAAAAAACAATATTAGATTAGATATGCTTTATTTTATTTCGGGCAGGAAAATTACAATTCCAGTTGTATTACAGAAAGTAAAGAAAAGCAGCACTTGGGTGAAATAATATATAAATACAGAATATTAAATATAAAAAAGAAACCAGAATGTACAGAAATAAATAATAATAAAAAGGTTTCTACAGACTACAGCTATACTCCTCTCTCTGTCTGTTATATTATCCCTGACTGGTAATTAGGCAAAAAGTGGCACTAAAATAAAACAATAAGAAATGAAAACAACACTAAAAATAATAATTATAGACACGCAGAAAAGTAAGATGTTGTAAGGGAAACTGAATAACAAGGTGAAAATGAATAAGGTGCCAAATAAATGAAAATAATGATTATAATAAAATAAATGAGGTAAAAGATGTATTACTTATGTTCTAGGACAGTGGCAGACCAGCTGATCGATACTCTGAGTAGTGGTAAAGAAAAACTCATTATAATAAACCTTTGTTTTCAGGAGGACGACAACTTGGAGACGAATGTCGCACTCCTTCTAAACGCTTTACTACCGGGTAACCTAATGCTAACATGCTAGCTTGGCCACCACCGTTGATAGTAAATTAGTCACTTTTTTAACATATAAAATGATAAAGTATATCTTACCGCTGAATGCGACATCATACGCTTGGCTGAGGTCTGCTTCTGCGTGCGCGTTCATGTGAGTGAGGGGGGGTGGCTTCAGAGGAAGCACAGGGGGGAGGGGGAGTCGGAAGGCGGAGCTGTCGGAGCATGCTACATCGAAATCAAGCTAGGTTTAGAAAGTTACCGAGCCTGCCTTTAACAGAGCAAATCATACAAGAGGTCTAGTTGTTATTCAGCACAACAGCCAGTGTGATTTCAGTTAACAGTATTAACAACAGTTTACTTCTTTAATCATTTATTTATCTTCTTGAAAACACATTTTCACAATTGGAAAAAGATGAGGCTGTTGCTAGGCAACACACACATTTCATCACTGAAAGTTGATCAGTTAGATAGGTCTCTGGAATGTCAGCATGAAATGCGTTTCCGAAAGATTTATGGATCAAATGAGCACATGTTAATTTTTTACTGTTTTACTGTTTTCAGAACTTTCAAAGGTGGCGAAATGACGGAGATATTTTAGACTCCATGTGCTTCCGCTTGTTGTTGTACCTTCGCAATGCATCATGGGATACTGGGAAGTATACTTCGATAGGAAGTAGACCCTATGAGTGAGAAGGGCTTGTAGTGCGTAGTGCACCATTACGGACACAGCCAGTGTGTGAGTGACTTTTTAACCCATAAAATAATTAGCTGTCAATCAAAGCTCTGCCTTGTGAAAAAGACAAAAGAATAAAACTGTAGAAGCTCATCTTATATTATTCTAAACTTGTGGTTCTCAAACTTTTTTAGGTGTTCCCCACTTTGAACGAATGTGAACTTTCAAGCCCCCCCTGCACCCATTGCCCCCAAATAACTCTGACAAAGAACACATTTTCAGATTTATTACACTAACAGGAAACATCTTACATCTTATTTCATAATAAATCCAAAACTAATGTAAACCAATCACCTACAATAAAACAAATGTAAAAATGCAGCAGTCAAAAATACAGGAAATAAGCAAACATTGTTTACAATCTGTGACAAAAAGCTAGTCAGCTATTAAACGTTTTTAAGAAGACTGCCATGAAATCAAAGATGTCCTCATGTCATACCTCCATTCACCACCAGGGTGTGCGCTCCACACTTTGAGAAGCACTGTGGGCGGGGCTCCTGGAGCAGTTAAGTCACGCCCAGTCCATACTAAGGACGATCTATGCTATGCTAACTAGCTACTCAATACTCACCATCAGGGGTGGAAAGTAACGAATTACATTTACTCTCGTTACTGTAATTGAGGACCTTTTTTGTGTACTTCTACTTTTTTGAGTACTTTTTAAATTCTGTAATTTTACTTTAACTTCAGTAAAGTTTGTTTGAAGTAACAGTACTTCATTACAATTTGAAATAGATTTTGTTACAGAATAAAATAAAGTTTTCTTAATGGCCCCCATTTAATACTGCCTGATGCTGACTCTGGTCTCCCGTGCACCTCGTCCTCCAGCAGTGCCTGATCAGCCACTGTGTGTCTTTATTCATTGTGTGTACGTTTCTTTTTGTAACAGCTACAGGTGTTGTAGCCAATTGATCAGCAGTTTTGTGCAATGATCATGTGATTTTAATTACAATCATCATTATTGATAAAAAACTGTATTTGTAGGCGTGCACACGTCACCCTGGGGCGTCAGGATCAATTTTTCCTCCTTCGGCTCATTCCACCTAGAATTCTTTTGTGTATTTTAGGAGCCATTTTGTGCGTTTTTTCCCTCTAATATCCTGGTTTCAACCCATAGAGGGCAGTCACTGTGACATTTTACATTTCAGCAGAATAATGATTTATTTAGAGGGTTACACTTAAAATTTAATATGTGATATTTTGTTGAGAAAATAAATGTGAAAAATGAACAACATATAATACATTAAACTTTCTCCACCACATTCCTTTAATTACCTTTTAAAAATAGGACTACTTTACAGGTTTAGAGCCTGTGTTCCTCCATCTTGAAATCATGTGATTGATGATGTCACAAGGCCCCACTGCCTGTAAACATCCCATTGTTTTCTATTGGAGTGAAACATTCAGCCTGATTTTTAGATCATTTAACAGCTTTTTACATCATTTAGTAGCTTTTTACATCATTTAGTAGCTTTTTACAACATTTAGTAGCTTTTTACAACATTTAGTAGCTTTTTACATCATTTAGTTGCTTTTTCAGTCAAAATAACAACTTGTGCTGCTTTTGGTTTCTTCAAAAATAAACAGGAAAAGTTAAAGATGTTGATGTAAACTTCTTATGTTTGTATGTTGTAGTCCCATTTTTAAAAGTTCATAAAATGAATATGGTGCATAATAATGTGTTTTGTTGAACATAGACTAATAAGTACGTTTCAGAGATTTTAGGCCAAAAAGTGTAGGATCTCTTTAAAGACAAGGACAGTGTGTTATGATTGTTTGATTGATCAGTTTATTGATCAGTGTGTCAGTTATCAGAGGTGTGTTCCATAAAGGAGGATTAACAAACTCTGAGTTTATCCATAAACTCTGGGTCAACATACTCAGTGATGGGAAACTCTGTTTATCTGATTCCATTACAGCTGGTATGAAGTGGGTTAATCAACCCTGAGTATGTAAACCTTGGCTTACTTTCATGCACCCGCGTGATGAAAAGCCATCATCAAATGATCAGTAATTACTCGAGCTGCCATGACAAGCACCCTGAAGAGAGTGATTTATTCACCCTAATGGGTGAAATAAGCTGGTGTTTGAGGAATATGAGCCTGTCTTTGTCACAGTTTGTGGATGGTGTGGACCCAAATACAAGGAGAGATGGAATGCAGGAGTAGCGTTCTTGGAACCAGTTCATGTTTAATTCAAAAACGTAACTTAAAGCCTACAAAACAGGATGTACAGGGAACAAGGACCAAAACACAGCAGGACACAAGGAGGGTTGACAACACACAATGAACCAGCAACCACACTGTGTCCAAGCACTCAGCTAAATAGTGGAGGAGGCCTAATTAGGAACAGGCCACACCTGGGTGGAAACATGAGGGAGCTAATCAGTCACCAACCAAGCACACATGGATCACTGGGGGGTGGAGCCACAAGCAGGAATACCTGAAACACAGACAAGAGTTAAACACAGGAGGCCGAACTCAAACAGAATAAACAAAGACAGAATAATTGAAAGAGGATCCTTAAGGGCTAAATAACAAACTCAACAGAACCTGAAAGTTCTAATGGTGCGTTCACACTGAACACACCTTCAGTGATTATAGTGGCTTAAATCACCTGTAATTAGTCACACTTTATGATCACTTCATCACTTTATCTCTTCAGTGACGTGACGAGTGGTGAATAATAATAATAAAATGTGTCTGAGGAGACGTGTCAGCATCATAGGATGTCTGTATAGAGAGTCCTCCTGTTACACTGGATATAAACACAGTGACTGATGCTTCATATCTAATCATTTATATTGATTTTTAATGTAATATTGTCACCAGAGTCATCTCTACGTCCTAAAAAATATGTCATGAGAAAAGACTGGAGCAGGATGCGAACCCACAACCCATCACTGGTTTGTATCCAGTGAACTTTACTATAGACGTCAGTAGATGTTTTAATGTAGATCAACCTCTCAGTGTGTTTCACTTAATGATCTACATCTACAATGTTATAAAGAAAACTACCGTTATCACAAAAAAAAACTAACATAAATCAACACAACATTAGTAATGATGTGAACACGTCTGTGGTGTGTGATGTCACTAATGTGTTTCAGAGAAAAGTGTTAAGGTTTATTAAAGTGTTCAGGTGGGCGGAGCCAGGTAGAAACCCAGGGTTTCTTTGATAAAATCTGTCAGTGACCAGGTTTAGTTCATGGACAATGTTGCCATGGTAACATACTCAGAGAAGAACATACCTCACGTTTATGAATGAGATACTCAGAGTTTCATCATTTAAGCCTAAACATACTCAGAGTTTGAACATAACCTGCTTTATGGAATAAACCTCTGGTGTTTGTCGTCTGATCACTGGTAATAAAGGTTTTTATCTCATTATGAGCAGAATTAAAACTTTGAACTTTGAACTTTGTAGCGTATAAACAACACCTCTGAAATGAGTGGTTGGAAAAACACAGAAGTGTATTTAGTTTATCGGTATTTTAAAGGAGAACGTGTTGGGAACTGCTGACTGTAGTGATATCTTCATCTGCTGACTCAGCAAAAGAAAAAGAAACTTCTTCTCTAACTTTTTTATGATAAGTTTAACATTCAGCTGAGGCTTTTACAGCCTATTATTTCAGTTATTTAAAGCTTTTAATGTATAGCCTCTCTATGAAACAGCACAGGACATACTCCCAACCTTAGCCTCTGTTTGTGTCCTATAATGTCTATGTAACAAACATTTAGAACTGCTAACAGATTATATATTAGATAAATTCAACTGTTTTTAGCATATTTACACAGCAGTGCAACATTAAATAAAGTTAGCACAGTCACTAATAGAAATGTGACGGATCCTCACATTTAACAAGCTAAAGTTGTGACTCACACAGACACACACACCGTCACAAACACTAGACAACACACACACCATGGCTGAAGCACCAGACCTGAACGGAGAGTTTGCCTCAGCGTCGATCGTCAGTGACATCACTAATTTTGCTCAAAAAAACAAACTCCAAAAGTCACATTTAGAACTATTTTGGCTTTAAACAAGGTAGAGACGGGACTTCTGGGAAGATGGCGATGTGAGTAGCTGCGCTGTTTGGAGCTCCTCGAGGGTTCAAATGTGAACTACAGACGGTTCTACGATCTCTGTGATTTGGAAGATCATCGTTATGTTGTAATCCTTAATGATCTAATATCATCAGATTGCACACGCTTTTACACATGTAAGTGACAGAGAGACACACACACACACACACCAATATAAACAGTGAACATAAATGGGTAGTTACATACCATTTCAGACGGCTCTGATGTCTAGAAACACTTTCTTTTTGAAAACATGTTGATGAGTCGGTGCGTGTTGTGTGAGATGTCATTAGAGACCAGCTCGTAAAGACCCGCCTTACGTTGCTTCTGATTGGTTTATTATTGTGTGATGCCTTCCGTGGTTGGTTAGATTTAGGCACAAGGAGACATGGATTGGTCTGGGATTGATTATCTCGGTCAGTTACTCGAACTACGGCAAGTCATGAGGACCAAAGTTTATTATCATGAAAAAATAAAAAGAGCATTGAATAGTGAAGTATAAGCGTGAGAAATGTCGTGTGGTGTGAGAATGAGTCAAATTGCGTGACTGTAACACTCAAAGGGTGAGGCTTGGCAGCTCTGGAAATGGGATTTTGAAAACCACAGAAATTGGTTAAAAGTTGCAAGTTAGAGTGGGCAAAAATGGATGGAAAAGTGGTAAAAAAAAGGTTCAAAGTGTCAATGATAGAACAATTAGTTTAAACTGACAAATAATCAAGAATGTGGTTAAATTGGCATAAATAAGCATGAAATACAATGAAAAGAGGATTAAAACTACGACAATGATGGGTCAACATATGTGACATTATGTTGAAAAGTGGTGCAAAAAAAGGTTTATAAGTGCCCAAAATTTCTTAAAAGTGGAAAATGTGTGCAGGAAAGGCATTTAAATTTAATGGAGAAGTGTCAGAAATGTGAGTAATGTAGCAAAAATGCATTAAAAGGAGCAAAAGTTTGGCAATAACAAGTGATTAAAAAAAGGGTTAAAATATGGTGAGTTTGGTGCAGTTACAGAAAAAGGGTAAAAATAAGCAAAAATGGGCCATGATGGTCTATTGTTCTATGAATCTGTGATAACCACATTTATTTATTTATCTGAAAAATATTCATCCATGAACGTTTATTATTATTATAGTCATCTTAAATATGGAAATCCTGGTTTTAATCACTAATAAAATGGGTTCAAAGTGGTAAAAAAGGTGGTGAAATAGGATTTTAAAAAGCACTTAAAGTGATTTCCTCTCTTCTCATGGTTGATGTTCCTGTTGTTTGAGGCTGATTGATGTGATGTTCAGAGTCTAAAGAACTTTAAACTCCCTGTAGAGAAACATGTCTTTATCTAAACTTCAACATGATGATGACGACTGACTTGATCTTGATCTTTGTGACGTACGATGTGTGTAGATAAAGATAAAGACGAGCTGATGGCCTGAGGGTGGACTGTCATTAAACGTCTACATTTGATTGGACAGGAGAATGTCATCAGTCATTAGCATGTCACATGTTACGTCTTTAAAGGAGAGGTTAGCAGTAGCTTTAACACAAGTTAAATCACTACACACACGTTTAAACGTCCTCTCTGAGTCTGATGTGATCCTATGATGTTCCATGTTTGGGTTGAAACACAATGTTCAGCTGGCGTACATACATAGTTTGGTCATAGAATAAATGAAGCTATAATTAAACAGAAGCTGTGTCTGCTTGATTTACTCACTGATAGAAACATGAATTATTAAATACTGAAGTGTTTCTACACTTTGCATCGTGTGCAGTCACAGAGACGTTAAGTGTGTATTATTTACAAAGTGAATGTAATGACTTATTTTGGCCATATATGAATTTTTGCTTCGTCCTGTTTTAGTGTTGTTATATGTTTTTAAATTGTGATTTATGTTTGAATATGTTTTGTTTGACTGAAACTGAAACAATAACTATTTCACATTGCGTGTGTCCTGATAAACGCCTGCTTAGAACAGGCTGTGATTACTGCACAGCTTTATTTAAAAAGCTTTGACACATGATAAATATGAAACTAGCTCCACAGACACTTCCTGTGTGGCAGATTTATACACACACACACACACACACTGATAATGTGAGTTTGTCATGTTGTGAAGGCCTTTTACATGTGGACGGAGCGCTAGTGCAGATGGTGTGTTGGTGTTTGATAACGATCAGACATGCTAATGCTAATGCTAATCATCAGCGATCACTGATAAATCATTCATTGAAATGTACTTTTGGAAATAGAAATGTGGAGCCAGAGCTTTGACAGGCCAATTAGCACATGTACCAAAGTTCTTACTAAGCTAACCAGAACTTTTAGAAATCATTCCAAACAACTTGAAGCCAAAGAAAAAACATGTTTTCAGTCCAATCAAATCTATATTTAAACATGAGCTCAGATGGTGGTGAGTTACAGATGGAACAGTAACTGTACTGAGAAGAGGCTACGCTAATGCTAACACACACAGTGGAAGCTACTTCATACTATAATGGTTGTAAGCACAGGAAAACTAGCACTTTAAAAAGGTCATTTATTTTATTTTAGTAGATGTAAACATGTGAACAGAAAGAATACGAGCAAACAAACCTCTCTTTAGTTGACTAGCAGCATGGCTAGCTAGTTTAGCTAGCAGCATGGCTAGCAGCATCACTATTAGCTATGGTGACCATATTTTCACTTGAGCCAAAACCAACAGTATTCAACATTTTCTTGAATCAACCTAAATATAATACAGTAGATAAATAAGTTGTTTTTGTCCATAAGGTTTAAAAATGTATTTATTTCTTTCAAACAAAGACTTAAAAACAATCTGAAATCAGTGGTGACTGAACCTTTATTATGATTCCAACAATCTGTCCTTGAAAAATCTCATAAAAATCTTCTTAAAAACTCTCAATCATTAAAACAATGAGAAACATTTCCTCTTAGAAACTAAAACTATGATTATTTAATGTGATGTAAACCTAGGCTAGTATAACATTAAATATACACTTTAATAAATAACTCTGACCTTAACTTCCTATAGGATAAGTTTATCTGAGCCTCCATGGAGGTTTTATCATCCAGGAGGGTTTTACGCTGATATTTTTAATAAATCCACAGGTCTTTCAGTCTTTCTCGTCTCTCTGCTGCATGTGACCATTTAGTCAAAACAAAGTGGAATTTCTCAGATAGAAAAAATATTAGCAGATTTATGGTCTTTTGAATTAACATGTTCTCCTAGATGCGTTCAGGGTCCCTGGGAAATCTGGACATTTTCATATATTCATAAAATCCAGCGTAAAAGATGTACAGTATGATCACTCTATATTAGTAAACATCCCCAATGTAACATTTAAAGAACAAGAATGTTAAAGAAAGAAACAGAAGAACTTTATTTATCCCAGGGACAAATTACTTCTTCTTCTTCTTCTGAATCTAAAGTGGCCATAAAACATCCAATGATGAATCTTTAGGAAAGTGTTTCATGTTCATCATCATCACTTTAATGAGTCTGACTCCTACGTGATTTCACTTTAAGCTAATGTCTCAGTAGCCTGGTTAGCGCTGTGTTAGCACCGTGTTAGCACCTGGTTAGCGCTGTGTTACCACCTGGTTAGCACTGTGTTAGCACCATGTTAGAACCTGGTTAGCGCTGTGTTAGCACCTGGTTAGCAGCGTGTTAGCACCGTGTTAGCACCTGGTTAGCGCTGTGTTACCACCGTGTTTGCACCTGATTAGCACTGTGTTAGCACCATGTTAGAACCTGGTTAGCGCTGTGTTAGCACCATGTTAGCACCTGGCTAGCGCTGTGTTAGCACCTGGTTAGCACTGTGTTAGCACCATGTTAGAACCTGGTTAGCGCTGTGTTAGCACCTGGTTAGCAGCGTGTTAGCACCGTGTTAGCATCTGGTTAGCAGCGTGTTAGTGCCATGTTAGCACCTGGTTAGTGCCGTGGTTGCACCTGGTTAGCACAGTGTTAGCGCCATGTTAGCACAGTGTTAGCACCTGGTTAGCACAGTGTTAGCGCTGTGTGCTACACTGAATGCTGATGAACCTCTTTAAAGCACACGAGGACCAGTTGAAATTGGCTTCAGTAATTCATGCAGCACGTTGAGATTTATTCACTTATTCTTATTCACACTGTCACCCAGGCTTGGATTGTCTCTATTGATCTTCTGAGGCTAACGTTAGCATTGATTAAACACCATCACACCGGAGATATGCATTCATTTAAAGATAATATTTATCTTAAACACAGTGTGTTGATCAAATAATTGAACAGAACATGTTTATGTACATAAGGACACAGCTAATGCTTTAGCTTTAGCTAGCTACGCCACCCTATCTATTTAATGAGGGAAACTTAACGTGAAAGCAGAAATGTACATGATTTAATGAGCTCAGTTCTTTAAAGCTCATCCTGTGGATGTTCCTGTGAATCAGCATCAGATTTCCATCAGCTCTGTAGCTACTGCTACACGTCATTATTAATTCCCTCTCACTCATTCTTTACATGAAGCTAACTAAGGCAAAAGGAACCAGCGATTGAGAATAAAAAGAATAGATAAGATGTGAGAGAACTAAAGCAGTAGCTAGCATCGTTACATTACAGAAACAGATTCATTCAGACGTAAAGCTACATGTTAGCAAAGCTGTGTGAAAACATTAAAGGATGTTAGCATTGATTTCATTCTAAAAGTACACATGTGTAATCACTTTGGTTCTTTTTAATGCTTGGCTATTAAAGGGCTTCTCAACCTTAGGGTCGGGACCCTATTTGGGTTTGTGAGACACTGGGAGGGGGTCGAGAGATGCCATTATGAAACTAGAAATATTTTTTTAACTATGTGAACCCATTTTTGTTTATTTTTAACAAAAATTGGGAGCCAAAAAAAAACAAAAAAAGAATTAAATATATAGAATGTCTCGAGTTTTGCTTCACAAATAAGGAGTGAAAACAAATGTACCAATGGAATCATCATTTCTGTAACTTCAGTTATGAAAGCTGAATTATGGACCTACCAAAATAAATCCAAATACAGTCTGAAATGTTCAGCATCTCCTGTAAGTTATTAGAGAAGGAGAAAGTAAAGTAGATCAAATGAAGCAGAGTTATTATTTATGATTAAGGGTCTAGTTAACGTCTCGTTCTGAATAGTTCCCATGGAGGGGAAGTCTAGTTAAATCATCTTCTATTTTGTTTTGAATGATCATATAAGGTTTTATAATAAGTTAAAAAGTCTTATATTTTTACTGGATCATAGTTTAATTCTCCAGTAAAAAGGTCCCTGATTGTGTTCATTTCATTTATTATTAGTCTTGCCAATATTTTTGTCGCCTTCGGGCCTGAATTATAAAAGGTTTGTTTTGTAAACCTCATTTTCTTTTCAATCTCTTCTTTTGTAAAGTCTGACAGTTGATTTCTTATATCCTTGATACATTTAGCCAACGATTGACTTTTAGCTGAGTTTTATTTCTCAATTGTTCTTCTAATTTCATCTTTTCATTTTATGCATATGTGCTGTTGTTGATATTAATTTGCCTCTCATCACAGCTTTTAAAGTGTCCCATATAGTTATTGATTCTATTTGGTCATCCTTGTTATCAGAGATGCATTCTTGAATATGTTTTTTTTATTTCCTGCAGAACCTTTTCATTGTTGAGAATGCTGATGTTCATCCTCCATGTTGTTTTCCTTATTAGATGACTTAGATGGATGGTTAGATGAACAGCATTGTGATCTGAGATGTCTGCTGTACCTACGCTGCAATCAGTGACACGGTGTCATCAATAGTATTGATCAGGAAAAAGTCAATCTGAGAGTGGAGCTTATGAGCTGCTGAATAATGAGTTAGTCTCTTTCTAGAGGGTGGAGAACTCTCCACACGTCACACAGATCTGCCTCCTTTATTCATGTTTAAGCTCTTTTGATTTATAACTTATATATTGTTTTTGCTGGTTGAATCCTGAGCCTGATTTAATACTGAGTTCCAGTCACCTCCACTAATCAAAACTACCTCACTGTTGGTAGTAATCTTATCAAATCTTATCACCTTCTGGAGCTGCATTGACTAAAAAAACCATAGTGTATCATTTCAATAAAATGTGCTTTAATAAATCACTTGGTGGAGGTCTGCGCTCTCTGTGCTTTACTAGTTGGGATATAAAACTACTTTCTGAGACCAAAGTGTGTGAGACGTCCTGAAAATGTGTTGATGATGTGGAATGACCCATTAGCAGCTTCAGTGTAAAGTTCATTAGGTGAGTAAATACCTTAGCAGAGCTCATTTAGAAGATGTTAGAGCTTTTAGTGGTGAATGAGAAGAATGCTTTGTATTGTTCCAGAGATAGTGTTGTGTAGTTGTGTAGCCTGGGGTTGTGTGTGCTGGACAGGATTCACACAGTTGTTTCACTAACAGCCTTCATGTTCCACAGACATCCATCCACATCCATCCATCTATGTGTGAGTGATTCTAGGAGCAGAGCTTAGCTTCATCTCATCCATCTGTCAACACTAAACACCCTCAGAGCTCCGCCTTCAGAGTGAGGAGCAACACGTGGTTCTGGTGCTGCTCTGGGTCCGTTTGTCCACCATGTGGCCTCACTAAGTCTTCGGTCATCCAACAATCTGGGGATTTATGTTCCAAAACCTAACAGCAGAATGGCATATTTAATGAGTCACATGTGAAAATATATTTTATTAAGACTTTCCAAAAGTGTTCAGTATTATCTGTCACGTTCTTACTTAGTTCCTTTAGTACTTGGGTTTTATCAAATGCTTGTGTTGGTTGTGTTCATGGCTCGTGTCAATATTTAACGTTGTGTTATTCTGTCACAGGTTTCTCTGTACCTGTTTTCACCATCATTGTGTAGCGGTAACCATGGTGACATGTTGAATTAAACCTTAATGAGGAAAACACATCAGCCCCAAATTCTTTGATATTGAGAAGGTTTACAACATTGTGGAGTCAGAAGGTCTGCTGATAAGTTGGAGGTAGCGTGAAGGACACTTTAACTGGATTAGTCCAACATGTGCTCGTGCACTGGTCCAGGATGAGCATGGACTGGATGTACCAAACAAACCTGAAACCAGGGAACTTACAGCACACTGAGGTATATGAAGCTTGGGAGATACTGTATTATAGTATATAATATAGTATTCAAATAGATAAACACCAGCAGCTCTCTATCCAACCTCTGAATCAGCACAGAAATAATCCCATCAACATCTAAATATAAAATATAGTATTACATAAAAATAAATGACATATTTATCATAGAGCTCCTAAGTCTGTTTCAGTCAAATCTAAACTCTGAATGAAATCATGTGAGTGGTTATATTTGATGTGTGGAGATGATTTAGTGCAGGATTCAACCCAGGCCGCTTTTACCCATAATGACTGACATGACTCATTTTTGTTGTTGACACTACATGGGTGACGTGCTGGTGACGTGCTGGTGACGTGCTGGTGACGTGCTGGTGACGTGCTGACGTATCGATCATTTCCTGTTTACGCTCTACCGCTGCTTGCAGCGCTCTACTACTGTGTTCTGCTAACTCTAATCAAACTTGTTGTCATTGATATTTTAGCCTTGAAAACACTTGTTTTAATTTTTTACCGTACAGTTAAACGTACGAAGGTTAAGTAAAAAGCAATCTCGCCTCTTATAGGCAGTGTAATCTCCTTTAAACTTCCTTTTGTCCTTAGCTTAGCTTAGCTTAAATTTAGCACCTATGGCTTCTCTCTCCTCCCCTCCGCTCTCCTGCCCGGTGTGTCAGATGTTTAGTTACTCCTCCTCCTCCTTTAGGGACAATGGTAGTTGCATAAAGTGTAGCGTACTGTTAGATATGGAGGCGAGGATCAACAATCTGGAGAAGCGGTTCCGCACCCCTGATACCAAAACCGAAGCTAGCAAGCAGGACCTAGCCGGTGCGGACCGTGCTAGCTCTAGCTTAGCCTCCCCCCCGGCCAGCAATGAGTGGGTTACTGTCCGTGGTAAGCATAGTCGAAGGTCAAAAAGCCGCTCGGGACACCACCATGTTCACGTCTCAAACAGGTTCTCCCCCCTCTGTGAGGACAACACACTCACCGGGGAACAAACTCTGATAATTGGCGACTCCATAGTGAGAAACGTGAAGCTAGCGAAGTCAGCGGGCATCGTGAGGTGCATCCCAGGGGCCAGAGCGGGCGACATAGAATCAAATCTAAAGTTGCTGGCAAAGAGCAATCGTAAGTTTGATAGGATAGTCCTCCATGTCGGCACTAATGACTCCCGACGTCGTCAGTCGGAAGCAACCAAAGTGAACATTGAATCAGTTTGTGCTTATGCTAAAACAATGTCGGACTCCGTAATTTTCTCTGGTCCTTTACCAAATCTGACCAGTGATGACATGTATAGCCTATAGCATGTCATCATTTAACCGCTGGCTATCGAGGTGGTGTCCAGAAAACGAGGTGGGCTTCATTGATAATTGGAGATCCTTCTGGGGAAAACCGAACCTGATAGGAAGCACTAGCGCCCCCTGCCACCCTATGCCACCCCGGTAGATCCGCCCCTGATTGGGTGATTCTTAGACACTTTTTACAAAACAACAGAAGTTAAAATATTATCAGATCAATGGTGAACTTATTCCACTCCTTGATAACATTTTATGAGCATTTGAAATTTTGTTTTCTGCTTTTCCTTAAGAAAATGATTATGGAGAGAGTCAAAATTATTATTATTACTTTTATTAAATTATTATTATTTGTGTCGTATTATCATCATCATAAATGTTTTACCAATTCTAAGTATATAAAATATATGATCTAGTATTTTATGACTGGCATTATTATTATAATTATTATTGTTATTTATAACCATAGGAGGAAGCTGAGATCATGCTGCACTTTAGAATTGGTTTTAGGGCTGACATTATTGGGCAATGCCATCACCACTACTGACTTATGAAAAATGAACACAGCTTCTTTTCATTTTGATCAGGACATTCAGCAGCTCTGCACCACTTTTAGCACACGACAATGTCAGGGACTTCCCTGAAAAGCTTCAACATATTTGGGAAAAAGAGTCAAAACTATGAAAACATGAACAAAGCAGGTAAATTATGAAGTGTATTTATTTACAAATATACATAGAAATTCAATACAATAAAAATACATTTTGTTTCTCAGGCACCTTTTAAAACCTCTAAAGGTCACCTTACATTGAAACAAATCAAATAATAAACAATATTAAAAACAATAGAATATAATACAAGTTTACGTATAAAGAAATTACTCCTGCACGGAGGAACAGCAGCAGCTGAAAAACATTTTTCGAATTCGGGAGAAAAACCTCCGAACATTTTTAAGCCTCTTGGGGATGGGGAAGGGGACGTCTTCCACCACAGGTCCGTTCTTTGAGGAACCTGATTCCAGACTCTCATCACAATGATTAGGAAACTGTTCTGGAAAGGAACAGATTCCTGAATCAGTTGCAGGAAGATGGAGTTCTTTTCCCCAATCTTGGCAAGGTTCCTGAACGCTTCCATTGTCATCTTTACCATGAGAAAGAGGGACCTTGGGGACATCTGTCTCATTGTGTGTGATTTGGCTGGATGCAGGAGTCAGCAGGACCTCGTCAGCCTCTTCAGCCACATGTGCCTCACCATCCTTCACAGGAGTAACACTTAGTGAGGCCTCCGTTGGCATTAATGCCTGTGCAGTGGTAAGACTGGAGGAAAAATAAATCAAAAAGATTAGTACAAAAGTCAATAGAACAACAAGTTGATCTCCATGTGAGTGATTGTCTCCTCAGTGCAGATACTCACTAGTCACTGATGTCTGGATCCTGGCTCAGGTGGGACATCGTAATGAATGGATGCTGAAGAGCCTCAGTCGGAGAGAATCTCTTCTCCTCATCCAGAGTCAACAGGTGCTTGAGGAAGTCTATGAACGCCTTCCTGTCCTTAAACTCCTCAGCATCCTCTTCTTCATAGATCTGGATTAACAAAAGAAAATAAAGAGTTACTGTAGGTTCTAGAACAAGTTCAAACCTCTCTCGCTCATATGATAAGTGAGTCATTTCAGCTTATAAACACATGTATAAAGTAGGTTACATTTTAAAGAACAGACCGCTGCTAAGTATTTGAACTCAAATATCGTAGAGAACACTTACATAGAGCAGTTCATCCAATGAGGAGAAATGAGGGCGCCATGCGGGCCATTCCTGAGCTTTCACACCGTTAATACGTAAGTATTCTTCTGGTGTCTGAGGAAACACAATGACAATAATAAGGGTTTAGGATAAGTTTAAGGCAACAGTCAAGGTTCAACAACAATAAAAACTATGTTTTACCAGGAGCCTCCATCTTAAGCCAAGCTCCTCCTCCTCCAGACAGAAGAATCTCTTGGTATGCATGCCAAATAGGAGCGGGTCTTCTGACGGCATACCAAGATACTCCACCATGGCTTTCATCTGCAGAAAGAACACACAATTACACACATTAGGGGCAGTTCTTCAAGACTTTATATACATGTGTAGAAAACAGCCACAACCCTAAGAAAGAGCACGTGGGTCATTAAATGGATGGAGGTATGGTGTATAAAAAAAGATGACCTACCATGAGATATTTACATCTGACGGGGAAGAGGTTGTCATTCAGGTACAGTTTGGCCAGCGTACAGCCCAGTCCCCACATGTCAATGGCCTCTGTGTATGGAAGGCCAAGACACACCTCTGGGGCCCTGTGAAGCAAAATGAATAAAATACGCTTTAGAAATCTGTTGCTTAGCGCTAAGTACCAACACTATAATGACTAAGGCTTCATCCATTCCATCCATTAATCCATTTTTCATACAATCCAACTACATCGATCTGTGCTCCGCCTTCTGGATGACATCAACCGATATAAAATCGCTCTAAAAGGTAATCAATCAAAACTTTGCATTAGCTTGTTAGCATTAGCTCAGCAGAACGCCTCAAGCTCACCATCAAGTTAAAATGAAAAGTATCAGATTCAACCACAGCTCATTTAACCTGAACAGATGTTGGTTGCACTTCATTTTTTAGATTAATGTTGTGTTATTTTTACATAAAAAAACAACCAGAAGAGTCTGATGAACCTAATACAGTATCTAGTTTTTAATGAAAATATGTTGACTATTGAAAATAGGAAGAGAAAAGAATCAAATTTAAGTCACTGAGACTTTTCTGATTGAATCGTTCTAAATGAAGTAATATCGTCTTTGAATGGAATCGCCAACAATGAATCAAATTGTTTCTAAAACGAATGGTTACACCCCTAATAATGACACAGGTTTGTTACAAAAACACAGAAGTCATTCAGGCTGACACCCTCATACCTGTAGCCGATGGGCTGAAGCAGCATCCCGTACTTGGCGGAGGAGGATGGAAGAGCCAGTCCAAAGTCAATGAGCTTGACTTGTAATGAATCCTCCTCAGTGTTTACCAGCATCACATTGTCAGGCTTGATGTCAGTATGCATGATCCCCAGAGATTGGAGTCCCTGTAATGCTACCAACATCTGCAGGGACACGATGAGAAAAGACAGAATTATAATGGAGTTCCTCTTATGGAGCTGTTTAAGCTCAGGTTTTAGCTCAAGGCTTTCTTAATCCATTAGCAAGCATCATCATAGATAGGATTTTAGTCAAACAATAAAACAGGATCATACCTGCTTGGCAATGGGGCGGATTTGGTTCACATACATTGAAGAACCCACTTCAGCTTTGAGGAACTGGAGTAAGTCCATCCCAAGCAACTCAAAGACGAGGCAGGTATAGCTAGAGTACTCAAACCTCTCGTGGAATTTGACCAAGTTAAACTGGTCTGGATCCAATACGCTGATTTTACTCAACATAGACAGCTGGAGGGGAATAAAAGCACAATTAGATCATCTTTATATCACTATTCCCTAAACAGTTAAAAGACCTGTTGGAGGCCCCAAAACTAGGAGAGATCCAAACACTCACCTCCTCCTCCACGTCTTTCACAAACGTGTCCTTCAGTATTTTTACTGCCACTAATTCACTGGTGGAATTAACCTGGCACTTGGCCACTTTACCAAAGGAACCTTCTCCGATGAACTCAATGATTCTGTATTGAGTTGAGCTGCTCTGCAGAACCTGTCCTAAAATGAGTTGAGACTCTGTCAAAGTGGATAGACAGGACACAAGGTTAGTATTCACTATTTCAACACTAAGACTCACATAAACAAGGACATTTTGTCCTGTCCTGTCATTTGGAAGTTTGAGTTTTTAAAAACAGTCTGAAAATCCACTTCATATGTGAAGTCCTGTCTCTGCATTTATTGCATGTGTTGCATTTTCTGTTGGTACACTCTAAACACTATTATCTACATAAAATATCAATAAGTTTTTTTAAAGAAATAATATGTTCAATATATTAAAACCAGATTAAAGTCATTTTCTAATGATAATTTGTAACATTTTTAATTAAATCTACTGATTTCATCTTAGCAGATCAAAGTTTATCCTCATATTTTGTCTGTAAAGTCTCTTACCTACAGCAGCCATTTCTCAATCAGGTCTTCACTATTTAAGCTTTAAAAATACACAAATATTGCTTATTTATCTTCTCAATACTTAGATCAAGAGAGAATGTTTGTCCAACTGAACCACAACCACTCAGACAAGCTACTGGAGTTATGGCTTTGTTTGGTTCTCTTTCATCTTGCTGCCATGGCAACCATACTTGAAAGCTGACATCAAACTGTATTTTACATGTATACATTCAGTGTGAACAAATGAAGTAAATATACTTAAGTACTGTAATTAAGTAGTATTATTGAGTATCTGTACTTTACCTGAGTATTGTTTTTTGAGGGGGGGGTCTTTTTTTTTTTTTTTACTTAACTATTAAATGAATAATACAAGTGGATAGGATTAGAAAAAATGTAAGAATTCATCCAAATGACTGATATTATATACAGTAAACTTTGTATGTAAACTTTATTGCCCCATGTACCCCTTAACCTTTATTATCACAAGTACCACTGAGTTCATGTTATACATGATTTATTTGTGTCTGCAGGCTCGTCTAAACTCTTTTCTGTGTCTCGTCCAACATCAACCTTGAATTTAGGCCCTTTTTTATTCATTTATTTCTGATGTTTTACTATTTTTAGAATTTGAACTTCACCTTTTGGCGTATTTTAAAGAGTTGTGCCACAAATTATTGATGGAGGAGAAAAAAAATGTGTGCATGTAATAAATATTAACACACTCAGTGTCATTGATGAGATAATTTATCATTTCATATCCAAACGCTCAGTTCCACTGACGAGAAAACTAATCATTTGTGTTTTATCACAGAGATTATCAGTGTTTAAAATAACAGCGTTTAAAATAATGGCGTTAAGTAAGGTCGTTTTTTTTTTTCAGTAACGGGGTAATCTAACTAATTACTTTTTACACCGTTACATAGTCGTTAACGTTACTGAACATTACATGTGGTGCGTTACATGCATTGATTAAATAAACTGTGATCTGAAAACACCTCTGGATTCATACACAGCTGTAGTGAGGAGGTGGGTTAGAAACAAGGTGAGAGATTATGATTGGCTAAGGCGGTGTCATTGGTCATGGTAGCCAATCAGAGCCAGTGTTTTTACACATGTGCCAGCACACACACACACACACACACACACAGTCACACACACAGTCACACACACACACACACACACACACACACACACACACACACACACACACACACAGTCACACACACACACACACACACACACACACACACACACACACAGATTTGATGAATCAGCAGAGATGGTGAGCGTGGAACAATCTGATGAAAAGTTGTCATTTTTAAGGTGACGATACAAACACTACTTTATATTAATTATGGTCAAAGACAAGAACGTACATGTGAAGTGTTCATTATATCCAGGAGTGAAGACTTTGTCCACATCTGTTGTAAACAACTCTAATTTAATGAAGCACCTCACGACACACATCTAAATAATATGAATTATTTGACAAATATCAACTTTTTTTTTAACAGTAACACAAATAGTTACTTTCATTGGTAATGAGTTACTTTTATTATAGAGTAAATTAGTTACTAACTCAGTTACTTTTTAGAACAAATAGTGATTAATTATAACTAATTACTTTTTTAAAGTAACGCTCCCAACACTGCGTCTACTTGAGTAAATAAATCAGTTCTCTTTACAAACACTGCGCAAAAAGATCAAGAATCGAGAATATCCGGTTTTTGATTCTGTCGAGAATACGGACATTTCTGATGCATATCCGGAGTTTTTTGATATGCCCCAAATCTGGTCAAATACGGACCCAATATTCTTCATGAAGACAGTATATTTTGTTAAAATACTAACATTATTTAGATTTTGTCATGTTTGTGTTCTGTTAATAATAATAATAATAATAATAATAATAATAATAATAATAATAACATAGGATTTTATATAGCACTTTATCATAGACAGTCAAAGCACTTAACAGAATTAAGGTATTAGTATTTCAATCCACACTTAGTGGTGGTAAGCTACAATTGTAGCCACAGCTACCATGGAGCAGACTGACGGAAATGAGGCAGCCATAGTGCGCCATCGGCCCCTCCCACCACCACCAACACTCACTCACACACTACATTCATACTAGGCAATGTAGGTGAAGTGCCTTGCCAAAGAACACAATGACAGATAAGCAACTGTCCCCCATTGTGGCCCCTGGAATTTTCAGTGGTCTCCATCCTACTACTAACCAGGCCCAAATGTATTGATTCAGCAAAGCAAAACCCCTGACTATGTCTTTGTATGCAATCTCAGGTACTGAACACAAGAGTATCTTAAAACTCTAACAGTCTTCATAACATAGCTCATAACAGCCAATCCTGATTAACATGATCAACAAATCAGCCTTTTACAAGGTACAACAGACAATGATTCATGCTGAACAACTGTAATAATTACTATCTGTATGGGTGTATCGTCCTGAGTACCTTAAGTCTCTGGATGTTGTAGGACTGTCTTGGTTGACACCTCTCTGCAACATCGCGTGGCAGTTGGGGACAGTGCCTCTGGATTGGCAGACGGGGGTGGTGGTCCCTCTCGTTAAAAAGGGGGATCGGAGGGTGTGCTCCAACTACAGAGGGATCACACTCCTCAGCCTCCCCGGCAGGGTCTACTCCAGGGTGCTGGAGAGGAGGATCCGGCCGATAGTCGAACCTCGGATTCAGGAGGAACAATGCGGTTTTCGTCCCGGTCGCGGCACACTGGACCAGCTACCTTCATTGGGTGCTCGAGGGTTCGTGGGAGTTTGCCCAACCAGTCCACATGTGCTTTGTGGATCTGGAGAAGGCGTTCGACCGTGTCCCTCGTGGTGCCCTGTAGGGGGTGCTGCGGGAGTACGGGGTCCGGGGCCCTTTGCTAAGGACTGTCCGTTCCCTGTATGACCGCAGCAGCAGCATTGCCAGCAGTAAGTCAGACCTGTTCCCAGTGCATGTTGGTCTCCGCCAGGGCTGCCTTTTGTCACCGGTTCTGTTCATTACTTTTATGGACAGAATTTCTAGACGCAGCCAGGGACCGGAGGGGGTCCGATTTGGGAACCTCAGGATTTCATCTCTGCTGTTTGCAAATGATGTTGTTCTGTTGGCTTCCTCAGATCAAGACCTTCAGCGTGCACTGGGGCGGTTTGCAGCCGAGTGTGAAGCGGCCGAGATGAGGATCAGCACCTCCAAATCTGAGGCCATGGTTCTCCACCGGAAAAAGGTGGCTTCCTCTCTCTGGGTCGGTGGAGAGTCCTTACCTCAAGTGGAGGAGTTCAAGTATCTCGGCATCTTGTTCACGAGTGAGGGTAGGATGGAGCCTGAGATCGATAGACGGATCGGTGCGGCATGATGAGGTCGGTGTATCAGACTGTTGTGGTGAAGAGGGAGCTGAGTCGGGGGACAAAGCTCTCATTTTACCAATCGATCTACGTTCCTACCCTCACCTATGGTCATGAGATTTGGGTAATGACCAAAAGGACAAGATCGCAGATACAGGCGGCCAAAATGAGTTTCCTTCGCAGGGTGGCTGAACGCACCCTTCGAGATAGGGTGAGAAGCTCAGCCACTCAGGAGGAGCTCGGAGTAGAGTCGCTGCTCCTTCACGTCTAAAGGAGCCAGCTAAGGTGGCTCGGGCATCTGTTTCGAATGCCTCCTGGTCACCTCCCTCGGGAGGTGTTTCAGGCATGTCCTATGGGGAAGAGGCCTCGTGGAATGCCCAGAACACGCTGGAGGGACTTTGTCTCTGATCTGGCCTGGTGTCGCCTCGGGGTCCCCCCAGAAAGAGCTGGAGGAGGTGTGCGTGGATCGGGAGGTCTGGGCATCTCTGCTGAGACTGCTGCCTCCGCGGCGCCGGATAAAAGCGCCGCGGCGGATAAAAGCGGAAGAAGATGGATGGATTGATGGATGTATGGGTGTGAAGATTCACAAGGTATTATGCATGATGGCATCCGAGGAATGCACACTTATAGAATCCAACAACCAACCCTGATTAACATGTTGGGATTAACCCACCTTTAGGAGGTAGAGCAGACAGGGATACCATGTTACCAATGGCAACGCAGACCGGGCCAGGGTATGCATGTGTAAAACCATTGGGAGCCCATTGTGTGCTATGTTTAAGTATTGTTAACTGCTTTGGGGGTTGGAGACAGCCTTCTTGGCTTCCTTTGTATTGTTTTTATTTATTTCCATCAATTCCTTATAGTAGTCTTTCCTAGCCATTCTTAGAATATTGGTCAATTTATTTGTATACATTTTATATTTCTTTCTGCTTATTCTGTTATTTTCCCTATGAACTCTATATATAATTTATTATTCTTTTTACAGGAATTGGCCAGTCCACAATGTTATCCAAGGACACTCTTTTGCTTTTCTATTGCTCTTACATGGGATTAGTGGGCAAAACTAATCATACAGTAACAAAAACATTTTTAAAAACTCATTGTATGCAGTGTTTGTATGTGATTTACAACATAGATCTGCAAAGTTTTGATTGAGTAGGCGTTTTGAAACGAATTCAGCGCTTCTTCTGCTTTAATTTTCCTATGTGTAATTTGTTTAACTAAAGCTATATTTTTATAATTCTTGTGAAAAACTGTAAAAAATAGTAAGTGATCTGAAACATCAGTAACCAGTATTCCACTTTGATTGTGGTTATTAATACCATTAGTAAAAATGTTATTGATCAGAGTAGCACTGTGTGATGTAATTCTACGTCACACAGGTCTGGTGATTTGAGGAAATAAACCTATGCTATACTTTGTATTTATGAAGTCTTCAGTAGATTTAGATTGAATTTAGCAGATCTATATTACCACATATGAACATATTTTTGTCTCTTTTGAGAGGTTTCCTCCATCCATTTTGTAAATTGTTCAAGATTAAACCCTGGTGTTCTATATAAACTACTAACTATTACATGTTTATGTTTTTCTTTAATAATCTCAATTGTTATACACTTCAGTACATCCTCAATAACCGCTGTCATGTTATCCATAATTTTGAATTTCAGTGGGTTATCCACAAATAGTGCTACTCCTCCTCCCCCCTTATTCTGTCTATTTACACACATAAATTCATAGCCTTCTACTCAAAGTTCAACATTTTATCTTTATTAATCCATGTTTCTGTTAAAGCAACAATGTTAAATGGTTGCTGTAAATAATCCTTAATGTTATTGAAGTCTGCATTTCAACTTCTACAGTTGAAGTACACAATAGATAAGGCTTCATTACAATTGAAAGTCTGCATAAATTCACATTAATTATTAATAGATGAAAATAAATTATTGTCCGGGTCATTTTGTTCATAGTCCACTTCATGCATATTGTGCTCAGTATATTAAAAATTAACCAGTTTTTCCTGTTGATCCTGTACACACGTTCCCAATGCATTAGTCTCCCCTAGTTTTGCATGTCTTCAGTCAATGACACGTTTTCTGATGGGCTATATTACTACCCTTAACTTGCATTAGTGTGCCTTAAAATGTTATGGAGTTCTGAGTTATGAATGTTTTACTGCCTCATGTCTGGCCTATAGAGCTTTTTGATGTTTTACCCTTATCTCTGTCAGTTTGGGGCTTTGCAAAAATTGTGAAACATTGGCAAAAATGCTTGAAAAAAAATTTTTTGATACTCTGTAATACACAAGTACATACAGTAAATGAGCAACAAGTTATATAATGAGACATATTGCTTGCGTCTGGGATTGGATCGGATATAGTTTTTTTAAAACTCACTGATCGTGATCGGCCCAAAAATCCTGATTGTGTAAAACCTTTATGTTATTGTTTTAGATTAAGTTGAAATCAGATGTTCTGAAACAGTTTGTTCCAAAAAATAGGCTTTGAGAAAGTTGACCTGAATATATTTTATTATGGTTAAATAAGAGCTATTGGACATTTGATTATAGTATGTTAAAAAATAAACTATGAATAATAATCCATATTTACACTTTCTATGCATCACTTTATGCAACTTATTTTTGGACTCTTCTTAAACACAACAAAAAAACGAGCCTTTTCACCCGTAATGTTGGGCTAATACAGTTGTGAATGACTGGCTGTCAGATAGTAAAAAGGGAGTCTTTCATTTTGTTTCAATTTTTATTTGAACGTTTAAAACACAGTACATTTAAGATGCATTACAGAAACAACAAAAAAATAACAGACACAAAAGCAATTTATATATATGTACAGTATGTAAAGGTCGTTGGGGGCCCTTCTGCTGAACAACAATGACATGTCGGTTAAATACATCTTGCTAAAGGCAGTGTTACCAACACATTAACAGTTTCTTGCCTTGCAGTAGAAAAGGCGACTTTGAAAGTACAGCATGCATCACTGGCTGGCAATTCTTTTCAGTGGAAGGAAAGATGCATGTGACCATGGTACTTCATTAGTTTCCCAGACTGTGCAGTTGCTTTTTTGCCCAAAATGCCACACATCCCCATGCTCTTTGAACCATTTCACTTTTGCTACTGCATGTTCAACCTTTGTCAAACATTCATCCATCCACAAAAACACAAACACTTTCCATATATTTGATATCTCCCCCGGGCGCAATGGTGCATTAGGGTCGATCATGGGATCTCCTGTGACTCTATCAACACTCAACCATTTTGCAGTCACAAATGATGATGATCCTGACCTATAGCGACATGTTGAAAATACATCACCAGCTAAACTATATCGGTTGCTGTACATGTAGTTTAGAGACACTCTCTCAATTCTCTCAGTCTGATACATCACCTTAAACATTGAAAGCAGATCCAAATTGTCTGAAATTGACATTGTGCTTTGTTTAACAGGTGGAAGAAAAGTTTCTAGAGTATCATCAAGCTCAAAGTTTCTGTGGAAAATATGATCATGAGAGAGATCATGTAGGACATGTAACTTCTCTGCCTGGATAGCTGTGGCAGTGGGGGTCTCACGGAATAATGTTTCGACTTCTGTATCAAATATATCCAAAATACCTGGGCACATTAACTGTTTGCCTGCCACCTGCCATTCAGCTAACCATTTTCACATCATAATCACTTCAGTGTCTTGGTTATTAGTGTGGTAATCTCCCAATGTACCATTGGCACGTTCAAATGAGAAGCACCAGAAGCCATGAACAGGTCCAAAGTCTTTAACACAGGACTTCAAATGTAGATGTAAATGCATATTCATCGTGCACCACTGTTTACCATATCGGTTTTCAAAGGATCTACAAAACATTTGGAGACATCTATGGGCATCCTCAATCTGCACATCATTAATAACTCTGGAGCATAGTAATTGTGTTGCTGCAACAAAAACTCTCCACAAAGAGTAGTCCTCTTCTCCTATGACTCCTTTAAGGGCAAAGGTGGAATAGACACAAACCCAGAGTTTCCACTGTGCTGCAGTGAAACCATCAAAAGCTGCCTCAATCTTTGCCGGTATACCAGAGTCAATGTTACTTGGAAGTTTCAACAAGTTTACCCTTTCCTGTATTGTGGCAAATCCTTCCTTGGAGATTGAACCTCTTTCTTTCCAAACTTGCATCACTCTTTTAGCTGTGCCCTCCAGCAAGTTATGCATTGGATCAATAACATGCATTCGAACAACATCAAAATATGGTAATTCTTGTAAACAGCTGTATCTGGCTCCATATTTACCCTCAATCTTGCTTTTGCTCGCTTTGTTTTTTGCCCTCTTAGCATCTCTGGCATATCTACAGTGGTCCGTGTTACTTCTAACAGGCCATGTATCATCAAACCCAGAGTAATCAACCTTATTGTCTTCAGTCCTTGGAAAGTTTTTTAGGCACTTACTGCAACACATATTTGCCATATGGCCGAGAAAACCACCAGTTTTCCTTGCAGCTGGAATGTCACTCGCTAAGGACAACAACGCTCCACGGACAAATTGCCCATCAATATCTAACCCCGCCCAAAGATGTTTTAAATCACTGACCAAAGGTTCCAAAAACCCATTGATGTGCTCCTTTGGCTCATGGGGACTAGGTATAACACCAACAACTATAATATTGTCCTTCTTAAACCTTTCTTCCCTTGGAAGGCTCATCAATGCTAAGTACATTACACCAACAGAGTCGTTGATATATTTATAAGGCTGGAACCAGTCAACGTTGAGCATAAAACCAAGATTCCCAACCTCTTGTAAAAATGGCTTGCCTTCATAAACCTGAAAATTCTTCCAGACCTGCCCATCAAAAATGTCAGCATATATTCCCTCCTTAACATTACGCTGCCTCCACTTTTCACAGGACTCTTTAAAGCCAGGCCTCTTTAACAGATCACTAATAGATTTGATCAAACTACGATAACAGAATTTTATTTTGGGGTAAAGAAACTCTTTTTCATCTTTCCCGATAACAGATTTCATTAGCACAGTGTCACATTTCTTACGAAATCTTTTTTGTGGATGTCTGGGAAATGATACATGGCAACATTTTGTTGCCTTTTTCTGGATGACCTTCCCACTTGCATCATGTTTTAACATTACAGCTTCATCTAAGGTATATACAGAATGGCACTTTGGACATACAACCAATGTTGTAAAATCATTTCCATTTACAGATATAGCCTTCTTGAACATGTAGAAAGTTGCAGGGAAATGTGCTGCAATATTTTGCAAAGCCGGCGTGAAAATAAATGTACTACTCAGTACATTAAACAGAATTCTGAAAATTTTTAAAATTGACTCAAATGCCCTGTCAGAGACTGTAAAGAATAACTTCCACTTTGCCAGTAGCAAAAGCAAGAATGTGATTATGGCATGTGGTTCACAACCACCAGTTTCCTCAGGATTTTCTCTGTCTTCATTTTCACTCCAAACTTCTTGGTCCTCAGAAAACTAAAATGAGAAGACACACAGAAAACATTATGATCAGCAAAATGAAAATGAAAGGGGATTTTTTCAACAGGGATAGGTAACCAGGATTTGCTGTAGTTACATCTGCACCTTCGACAGCAAGACAAACAGAGGTAATCTATTAAGATACAGTCAAAGATTTGCAACACTCTTATGGATTGGCTGTTATCATTCAAATGACTGATGAACAGTGTTAATGCATATTTAACAATTCATTTCATACCTGCTCATCTTCTGAGGAGTTTTCAGTGGAGCTACAAGGGGGGCTTCTGGTCACCTAGAGCACAAATCATTAAGACAATAACTGGATTAATAACTGGATTGTGGAATGTTTCACATTCTAACTATTTAGTAAAGGTCATTGTCACTCAAAACAATCTTAAAAATTCTATGAAACCAGGGAATAAGTAGCTTCTCTACAATAATGCTCATTACACATGCTTCTTCTGGTGTGTTTTTTATAGATGATTAGCAAAACAAATCTATTTCTTAAGTTTAGCAACCAACAACTAACTTTCAGTTTATTTACCTGCTCATCTTGAGAAGATATTTCAGTTGAGCTAGAATGGAGGCTTCTGGTCATCTGGAGCACAAAAAACAAACTTTATTAATAACTGGATTGTGGGGTATTAATATCAAGTACATGTGCCTGGACCTTTTTTCCAGCATTTCTGTGTCAGTGTAGTTGTTCATCACCTCAGTTACCTTGTGCTGCTGTGGCTGCTGCTCATCTTCTGAGGATTCTTCAATCCGTTGAAATCTTCTCATTTTCTGGAGGTGAAAATATCAAGAAAAATATGACTTAGAAATTAGGACCACACACACCAGGGTTGGGGTCAATTATAATTGTAATTGCGTAACTGATAAATAATTACAATTATGGCGTAAACATAACTGAAATTATACTTGAAAAAATGTGTTGCCAGCACCACTCTTTACTAACGCACTAGCCCAACTGTAGGCCGGGGCCGCCTTGGGCCTCTGGGGTGGTCTTGGTCAGGATGGCTGGGGTGGGTTGCCGGGGTGCCTTGTTGCCTCAGCACGGGTGTGCATTCCTTCTGGGTGTTCACGGGGTCCCGGGGCTGTTTGATTTGGCGCCGTTGCCCCTTGCATGCGCATCTGGTTGGTCTCTGGGGCTGGGGCCCTGCGTGCTCCCCTGCCGCTCCTTCCCCTTGCTCCCTGTCCCCCTGTCTCGTCCTCCCCCCCTCCTCCTCCTTTGCTCTTGCGCCCGCCATCCTGTGGGGTTGGGTTTGGGGGGCTCCCGTTGGCCTGGGGCACTGGTGGGGGGGCTGTGGCTCCCGCCTGGGGGACGGGCGGTGCTGTGCCGGGTGGGTTGGCTGGGGGGTGGTCTCGTTGGGGGGCCTGGGGTGGTGGGGTCCTTGGCTCCGGTCCGGGGGGATCCGGGGTGGGGGTAGCTTTGGGGGTGGCTGCTGCCCGGGGTCGGCGATTGCCTCCTGGGGCGGGGGGGGGGGGGGGGGGGCGGTGGGTTGCTCCGTCGGCCCTTGCGGGTCCTTGGCTTGGCTCCCTGGGGCGCACCTTTGCTAGGGATGTCGCTTGCGCGACGAGCCAGGCGGGGCCCCCTCGGGGGCTTTTTGTACGACCGCAATGGCCGGGGTGTGGACGTTATGTCTAGGGGGTGGGGTGAGGGGTACTATGGGGCCTCCCCGGGGGTCGTATTGGGCGGGTGTGCGGGGGCGCGGCGCGTGGTTCCTCGCCCGGTGGATCCGCGTTGGGATTGGCTGGTCTGCTGGCTGGGTGCACCGGGCGCCGTGGGCGCGATTCCGGGGCGGGGGTGCCCCGGGGGCGGATCCTTGGGCTACGTGTCCGGGGAGGTGCTCTCCGGCTGTGCTGTTCCGGGGCCCGCAGTGCCACTTGCCCGTCTGCGCCATCTACCCTCTCGCGTGGCCCGCCACGCGGACGGGCCCGGCTCACACTGGACAGGCCTCCTACATGTTCACTTCACCCCACTCCCAGCTGGTCTGGCTCACTCAGAAAATGCACCACACACCAATACCCAACCCTTGGGGGGCTGGATGGTGGGGCTGGGGGTGGAGGGGGCCGCCACCTGTGTTACTATGTAGTGGCATGGGGGCGGCCCTCCCACCTCTAGTTGCCCTACTAATCCCTCCAATTTTAATCGCATCTCAACATGTCACCCCCCGGAGGGTGTATCATCATTTACACCCTCCGGCCTATTACACCACATACACATAAATCCACAGAGGCTGGAGGGGGAGCACCGCTCCCCTCCATCCCCCTTCTTTTAATTACACCCCATACATTCACCAAACACACACATTCACACAGGGGATCGGGAAGTGCCTCTCCATTGGGGAATGGAGAGGCACCATAACAGGGTGGTGGGTTGGTACACATATTTGGGCCTCTCCGGTGGGGGCCTGGCCCCTCTGTTGGTGGCTGGGCCACTGCATAGAGTAAAAGCACATCAAGATGGTGCGGTCGGGCGTGGCGGTGGGTCTCGGGGGGGCTTTGCCGGGGTCTCTCCTTGCGGGGTCTTTCCGGGCTGTGTCGGCCGGGTGGGGCGCGGGGGTGCCTCTCCCCCTTGGGTGTGGCTTGGTGCTTGCTTTGTCTCCTGGTGGCCTTGGAAGCGGGCCCCGCGGTGTGCGGGCCCGGGGCGGCCTGCCTCGCCGGTTTGGGGGGTGGGTGTGCTGGGGGGGTGCTGGTGTCCTCACCGGGGTTGGGGCAGGGTTGTTTGGCGCCTCGGGATGATGCTGTTTACTGGGGGGGCGGCGTTAGCTGTTCCGATGGTTGAGGTTGCTTTCGGCCGCCTGGTGGGTATGTCCTGCCATCTGCGGACTGGTGGGTGGGTCCGGGGCATCTTTGGCTGGGGGCTGCTGTCCCGCGCTGGATGTGTGCCGTTGGGGTGCCTCCGTCCCCGCGGTGGGGGTCGCCGGTTGCTCGCGGGCCGGCGGGGGGCGCTGCCCTGTGGCTTGCGCTGTCCGGGGGGCGGCGGGCCCTGGGCTGCTGGCCTTGTGCCGTCTGGGGCTGTGCGGTCCTGCTGGGCTGTGGCCGGGACCTGGGCTGGGGTGGGGGGCGCGTCCCGGGGGGCTTGGCCCGGGGGCTTGCCCTTGGGGGGTCCTGGTCCCTGGAGGTGCTCCTGGGGCCCGGGGTGCTTGGCCGGCTGGCCGGGCCAGTCCTGGCGGGGGTCTTCTGGGGCGGGTGGCGCGTGCCGCGCCCTTGCATACCTTCTGGTGCGGCCCCTGCTTGGGCAGTCCCCCGTGAGGCAGAGTGTCGGGGTTAAATTAGGGGGCCACATCCCGGCGGGGCGGTCTGGCTTGGCCTCTGGAGGGGGCCCTGGCTTTAAAGAACTGAAGCTCGTGGCGCGGGCGGCATCAGCATCTGGGGCGCCCGGGGGGGCTAGGTTGGGGTGCCTGGGGGCCGGCGGGGGGACTCCCAGCGGCCCCCTGGTGCCTTATGCGGCTTGGGGTGTGGTCGTTCGCCCTGGGCGGGCTGCTCCTGGTGCTGCATCCATTCCGGGTCCTCCTGGCCTGGGGTCGGGTCCTTGCTGGCTCTGGGCTCACCGGCGGGGGCCCGCCGGCTGCCCGTTCGGCGTGGCTCTGGTCGTCTGCTGGGCGTGGGCTTTGGCTCCTCCGCTGGGGTCTCGGGCGGGGGGCTCTGTGGGCCCTCCCCTCGGGGGGCTGGGCGCGGGGGTGTGGGTGGTGGTGGGGGGGTGGGGGGCTGGGGGGCCTGGGGGTTGGGGGTTGGAGTCGGTGGCGTGGTGCGCTGGGTCCTTGGCTCCTTGGGGGCTTTTCGGGTGTGTATGGGGGGGGCAATGGCAGCCTCTCGGCTTGGGACCTTGGGGGCGTTCGGGAGGCTGCTTGGCCGTGGGGTGGTCGCCGGGGGCCCCTAGATCTCTCGCTCTTTCTGCTGGCCCGACTGCTTCTTCGGGCCCGGGGGCGGCTTATGGGTTTTGCAGTAGCGGCTCTTGGAATCACATTTGTCATGGACGCACTGGCCTCGGGCTGTGGGATAACACTCATACTGGGCTCAACCATAGACACGTTGTTCCCAAAGACCTGTTTTATGTAACTTCCACTCACTTCCTCCTCTGCTCACAGCCACCACCATTATTCCTAAGCCGCACACTGGTCACCAGACTGGCTTGATAACACAACAATAAGCACAATATACACAACCACAATTTCACATCACATCACTTGAAACTTATTGATTATTCCCCACCCATTCGTTTTCCTATCTTGTATCCTTCCTCCCTGTTAACTCCCCCCCCCACCCCCCTCACCCTGGTGTAACACTGCCCTCTCTCTTTTACATCCTCCCTTTAATAAAGTATTTACCCTTCCCTAGGGAGGGCTGGTGATGGTCACAATTATGCAATGAAATAAATTCATTTATTTAATTGCAATAATAAAATATGCATTGCTGTTAAAAGATTGCACTTCTTGTAGTGTTAACCTTCAACAGCATGTGCAAACAAGGTAAAAAAAAAAAAAAAAAAAAAAAAAAAGAAAAAATGTGTTGCTGTTGTAATTGAATTGTAATTGAGTTTAGATAATTGACTTTGCATGAAAATGCAATAAAAACTTTGTCTTACACATATAAGATAACACTCACTGTTCTAGGCCAGCCTTGTCCCTGACTACAAAATACATGTGTGACCAAAAAGGTCTCCTTAACAAGGAATTTAACACTTACTCAAGCCTCACAATGGCCCCCTATGGTTTCACACATGCATGACCTGGCCCGGCCTGGGCTGCAATTGTTCAACTGGCATCCTTGTCTGCTCTACTTCCCAAAAGGTGGGTTAATCCCAACATGTTAATCAGGGTTGGTTGTTGCATTCTATAGGTGTCCATTCCTCGGTTACCATGGTGAATGATACCTTGTGAATCTTCACACCCATACAGGTAGAAGGTATTACAGTTTTTCAGCATGAATCATGGTCTGCCGTACCTCGTAAAGGGCAGTTATATTTCCTTTTTTTTTTTTTTTACATGGATTGGCTGTTATGAGGATAATTTGTTATTTAAAATATTAATAAATAAAGGGCGACAGCCTTGATTTAAGCCTAACAAGATGAGAAACAAATTAGATGACGGACGATTGTTTCAGTGTATTTTACAGTTCATTTAAGACATGGTTAAGGCATTTAATAATTGAGAGCGTACTTGTAATTGACTTTCAGGGGGGAAAAAATAATCGTAATTTAATTGTAATTCAAATAAATGTTGGTCAATGTAATCATAATTGAATTGTAATTGAATATGGATGATTGAAGACGTAATTGTAACTGAAAATTTTAATTGACTCCAACCCCGACATACACAATCCTTCAGTTACCTGTTGCTGATGCTGTTGTTCATCCTCTGATGACGACTCAACAAATCGTTTTGCAAAAGGTCTGCTCATATTCTAGAGGTCACAATACAAAGAAAATAATATTTAGTCATTGGCACGCAAATACAGTTTACTCATGCACATACAGTCATTATTGAATGTACACACACATATTATTTAATTTAAATTATCATCTTTACACACTCTTTAATATAAATACTGGAAAATATAACTACCTCATGTTCACTTCATCATCCTTTCACACTACTCACCACTGCAATATTGTATATATATATATATATAATCTTGTTTTTTCTTGTACATATTAGTCTTTAAATGACTTGTTTATTTTTAGTTGACTGTACTGTTAATATTATTGTTTACATTGTACAGAGAGAGCACAGTCTACCAAAGTCTAATTCCTTGTGTGCATTTCATGAATTTCCTTGTGATTAGCATTCTTACCCTATTCGTAAATCATTCTGGATTAAGAGTGTTTTCTAAACACCTAAATTGTAAAAACGGGTTCTCAACTGGTCTCACCCTGGGACCCACTTTTTACCACTGTCATCAAATCACGACCCACTTTTTTTTTTTTTTTTTTTTTTTTTGAATTCAACCAATCAAATTTAGTTTTTCAAAAATAACTGTTGAAAACACATGTATAATCTTCAGGGTGAATCCCGCGAATCCATAAAAAGTCTTAAAAGGCATTAAATTAATGAATCTAAAAATAAGCCCTTTATTGTCAATAAAATGTCTTAAATCAATGTTTCAAAAGTGTTACATTTTAACATAAGTATACATTTATGATTGTAATTAGTCTCACATTTCAAAATAAATGGCAACATTATTATTATTATTTTTTTTTAAATAAAATTTTTCTTAATGGCTTTTCTTAATCGTTTCTATTTTTTGTTGTCATCATCTGTGTTTTTGGAGTGATTTTGATTATTTTGGTCTGTTTTTTTTGTTTATTTTATTTTTTTGTATTTTACTGTCATCTTTGCACACACACACACACACACACACACACACACACACACGCACGCACGCACGCACGCACGCACGCACGCACGCACGCGCACACACGCACACACACATATTCTAGAGGTCACAATACAAAGAAAGTATTTAGTCATGAGCACGCAAATAAAGTTTACTCATGCACATACAGTCATTATTAAAATTATCATCTACTATCATCCTATTAAATTATCTTAATTTTTCTTGTACATATTAGTCTTTAAATGACTTGTTCATTTTTAGTTGACTGTTATTAATGTTTAAACTGTACAGTGAAAGCACAGTCAACCAAAGTCAAATCCCTTGTGTGTTAAACATACCTGGCCAATAAAGCTGATTTTAATTACAACATATACGAAGTGCACTAAGTTTGATCATCTTACCATTTCTCGATGACGATAAAACGTTGACTTGGAGACGTATTCTTCACAGTGGTCGCAAAACAGAAGCCCCCAGGTTCTTTTCCTCCGTTGATCCATTTCGTTTTCTCGGTGTTTCACAGAAACAGCATTAACAGTCTATGGTGGGTTGCTATGGAGAGCGTCACCTATACATTATCCCAGTAGATAAGCGTGACTTCAACCTGGAAGACCCACAATGCATTGCAGGTCTTTAACGGTCCAAAGTTTAAATGTGATTGGCCGTGTGTTCTACATCGGTGGCAGTGATTGGCTCTTGAGATTACAAGCGCCAAATGTGAAAAAATACAGCCCGCGTATCGTCGGAATTGCATTCGCATTTTAAAAGCATGGATACCATGGAGGGAAATATGGGCCACAAGACAACAAAGAAGTGTTCTAGGCCTAGGACTCGGACTCGTTCCAGATCGAGGTCTCGGTCGAGGTCTGGGTCGTGTTCTCCTCCTAGCTTTTCACGACCGGGGAGGACTCCTCCGTCTGGCGGGGGAGAAACATTGTCTTTCCGGACGCCAAATGGAACACTGAATGGGACTTCGAACGGGACACCAGCACGCCGACACTTGGAATTGATAACCCGGAATGACATATGGAGGTAAATATATTTAGTGTGATTCCTTGCTTTATTGTCTGAAATGTGTTTTCGTCATGATGAGTATGTGTGTGTGGACGCTGTATCATTCTGCTATATTGTGTACCTACATGGCCGGTGTTGTAGTTTAAGTGCCGACCATTTTGACTGGCGACGAACTCTCGCTAGCGTGGCTTGTTGCTACAGCAACGCGTTGTGCGTTTCCAAACAAACGTGTGTATGTGTGTTAGTAAAAAAAAAAAAAACATATAACATGTCTATGCTATACAAACTACAACACATGGCTTTGGAAAACGTGTATAAAATGTAATTTTAGTGATTTTTTAGCATTACGTTAAGTAATAAAATAGTAATAACTTTCAGTTTTTAAGAGGAATTAACTTTTATTCTGAATGAAAGGGGAAATAAAGGTCCCATGTAAACGTGGGCCAAAGTCCTTTCTGTCTCCATAGGGAAACACTGGAGGCAAATATGACTCTCAGTCCCATTGGTGTGTGAATGTGAGTGTGAATGAGCTGATATGTAAAGCGCCTACGGACTACTTCAGTGTAGGGATAATGAACTATATAAACCAAGTCCATTTACCATTTATCATCACATTATTGGTTTAGCAATGTAAAAAAAAAAAAAAACTTTATCCACCAATGCCAACATACCAATAGGGTGTATTTTTATTATGGAATTATGTAAAACCAACAGTAAGCTTCACACTTAAAATGAACAGTTGTCCATTTTTTGTCGACATTATGAAGCAATGTATCATTCTGTCTTGTGACATGTTTGAACATCTGTGTTTGCCCCAGCCTACATCACAGTGGAATGTTTACTTTTTTTTCCCCCTCACATTTTTAGCGCAATCGTACAACTGCAGAAGAGTGTCGACAACATAAATAATAAGTTTGATGACGTGATGGAGAGGCTGGAAAGAATGGAGGCTAATCCTACCTCATCCACCACCACAACAAAAATCCCACCAGGGTTGACGGTATGTAGTTTTCTATCATCAATTATACTAATACTTCCATTGATTTCATCAATGGAGACTGGCCTATAATTTGCTCATTTTCACTGTATTTATATCCCGACAGGCATTGGTCCGTCATACATATCGAAGCCTCACAGACCTGCAATGGCAGTTCCAGCCAGAGAACAAGTATGTTTTGTGTTTTTGTCTCTTTTCCTCAGAAATTGCCACTGTTTGTGAAAATTAGCTGAATTAATTAATACCCCCCCCCCCTCCCCAACAGATTCCGTTCTAATCAAAATGAAAAGGTTACCCAGGCTGTGATAGGGGCCATTAAAGATGCTGAGCCACACTGGGGCATAAGCCAAGTTAGAAGTAAGTCTGATCTAGTTAATCTGGGGACCTAATTGGCACTTGTCTGCTAATGTTCGAGTGATCACTATCCTTTTGAGATGCCTTAAAATAATACATTTAGAGTTCATGACATAGTATTTGTGTTGTAATTTTCATTCACTAGGAGCCTGCAACAGAGTTTTTGAGTCCTACAAGGCCAGCAACAAGCAGGACCTGAAGGGGACAAAGGAGGATATAAAGAGGAGGAAGACTCTTACGAGCAGGAGAGATCGAGTGAGTTATTGCTAGGGCTGTAGTCAACCAAGGAAATGGTTGGTCGACCAAGGCACATGTAGTGATTAGTCAACTTATATTTACTTTTTAATTGTATCTTACTCATTATTTTAAATTACAATTTTTTTTTTGACATACATTTTTGTTTAATTATAGATTTCTGTTTTATTAGTATGTATTTTGTTTCCTCACAGTACAACTTATATCTTCCTTTTAATTGTATCTTATTTTATTTTTGACATACATTTTTGTTTATTTAGGTTTTTTTTATTTTTATTGATAAGTATTTATTTTGTTTCCTCACAGGAGTTAAAACTAATATTTTCTGGGGGAAAAAATATTTCTTAATTTCGGCTCATGTGTGTTTTACTTTCGTAAATTAAATTAAATTACAATGCGATGTCGATATGTTTGGATACGATGTTTGTCGATAGCACAGAGTCTGCCACGATACGATTCGATTTGATTCACAAGCCTGCGATCGATATGTGAAATCATATGCCCATCTCACACAATCATTTACATGTATATCAACTCCCAAAAAACAACTGAAATATGATTTGACCATTTTATTCTATGTATGTACCGGCGTCCGCCGGTACATACATAGACTGTAGAAAATACATATATAGGTGAAATGCTCACCTTCGTGGGCGTGTCTGTTTACATGTCAATCACAGCAGAGAGCTTCTTGGAGGCACGGCATTTTCAGCTCAGTGCTGCGTTAAATTCGTCATCAAAGTAGGAACGCATCATCAAATTGGAGCGAGGTGTTTGGGCTCGCCCTGCAGTAAGAAAAGAGCAAATCACCCTCTAACTAACGATTGAGGGAATCCATGAAAAAATGTTTAGTGTTAGACTTTGAATTGTGTGTAAAAAGTATCTAGTAGTTTTATTTAAATTACTACGGTGCAATACGTTTTTAATATTACAAAAATATGGCAGTTGATCACTGTAACAAACTGTAACCAGATGGGGAAAAAGTGTCACTGGCATTATTATTAATTATATTATCATTTTAACATTGACATGTTAATGATAGCACACTGTATAAAAAACTAAGTATAAAAATGAATTTTAAGGGGCATATGAAACAAAAATAACAACATGGTTTTCTTGTTTTGATTTGGTTTTAAAATGGAATAACCAAAGAACGAAGGGTACACGGATAATAATGCTACATACTGTATATGGTTTTGATTTAAAAAAAATCTTCTTTAATATTAAATAAATATCTGAAGTAGACTTCCAGACACTTGTTATTCAGTAGTCCTGTTTATCTACATGAACAGATGCTGTTTGTTGTGGGGAGTTAGTATAAATCAACCCATTTACACGCACGGACCGAATACTGAAAGTATCAGATCTCAGTTTGCGTGTCTGTGCACTCACGTGTGTATTTTCACTCTATGCAGAGTTGTCCCTGCCAATCTCCTTTAAGAATCTAAGTTAATTAAACCCTACCTTTTGTAGATTTTGACTATTTTGTACTTCTGTGAGAACGGAAGGATATAGAATTAGATGTTCTCTGACTACTCAGGGAGAAAGGGTGACATATACAACATGTTTTGTTGATTGCTTTGAAAGTCTAACCTCTTCCAATCTGTCACACAGCTCTTCAAGAAACGGGTCAAAGTGGGGCAGAGGATCCTTTCTCCAGAGGACTGGGTGTATCTCTGTGGGGCCGATGCCAACTTCATCAGCGACGAGGACAGTGACGAGGACAAAACTAGTTACAAATTTGCCTCACCAAAGTGGCGAGCAGCACGGCTCTCAGGAATAATGAAAACCTGCCAGAAAGCACTGGACAGTAATAGAAAAAAGGCTATCGAGCCAAGATCCAATCGCACACGTAAAGACACTGGACACTTTTCAAAAAGGCCCCCCCCACTTCAGATCAAAAATCTATCTATCTGCATGTGAGTGAGGAGGAAGAAGACTGAGATGGAGATGTTTAACACTTTTATTGTTTCTGTGTGGTGTGGTGTGTGTGTGTTTTTTCTTCTTTTCTTTTCTTACTTTGTTCTAGAGACCTATTTAAACTGTTCCTAACTCTTTCTAATTTATTTTTTTGATAGAATAAAAAGTTATGTGCACTAAGTGATTTTTGTTTTTAATATTTATCTTGATAGTCTCTATCTTCAAAGTAGATCAGCCATTTATGATGAGACAATTGGTGTAGAGAGAAAAAGGATCAAGTGAACCAAGTATAGTTAGGGACACTGCACTTAACTGTCCTGGGTATGGTGAGTCACCCTATGGGCCATGAATTGTATACTGAATTATGCAGACTGCTGAAATAATTTGTGGACTTCAGATATGACCGGGGAGAGTATCGGTGCAGTATTCGGAATCAAAATACTAGTGGTGTTCGGACTTCAGATATGACCGGGGAGAGTATCGGTGCAGTATTGAACTCCGGGATATGGCAAGTATAAAAGTGTTCCCATATCCGGAGTTTGACATGCTCCGAACATGACATCGACTTCAACTGCTGTTCGGAGAGTATCCCAGGTGGATATCACCGTATTTGACTCATATCTTGGAATATTCGGGGTTTGATTCTTGGGCTTTTTGCGCAGTGTAACATCAGTGATTAATGAGTAGTTCATCACATCCTGCACAGATACATTTGATCCAACATGAACGATATATTAGTTTTTTTACCTGCTGATCTCACAGATTGGAGGACAAAGTGTGATTTCATTAAACTGGCAAAGAGGGACAAACAGATGTGTGTAATGTGCTCAAAAACATCTGGGTGTGAAAGTGGTGACACATAAAGGAGCAGCTTGAAGAGTCTTAAGGATCAAACCATCTGCTATGCTATGTCTGAAACCTCTGTTCTGATTGACTCAGATCTGACATTCAGCATCAGATCAAATCTATCACAAAACATCTTCTACCACCTAAAGAACATCTCCAGAGTGAAAGGTTTAATGACTCAAAGATCAGGAGAAACTGGTCCATGCTTTTATCTCCAGCAGACTGGACTATTGTAATGGTCTTCATCAAACATCTACAGCTGGTTCAGAACGCTGCAGCTCAGGTCTGAACCAGAACAAAGAGGTCAGAACACATTAGTCCAAAATTGGCAGAGCAACCTTTTTTACAGTGGAGGAACAGCTTATAATCTTAAACAAATATAATGCATTTAAACAGTGGAACGCACCAGGAGGCGGAGCTTTTATACTCCCTCAGATCTGATCCACTTCATAACTTGGTCCTGACCAGGTTAAGTGTTGCTGAAGTTTAAAACTATGAATAATTAAAATCCATAATTCAGAACAAAAACAACACTGTTGTTACAGAAAAGGCAGGAATGAAAAAACCCAGACAAGAAGCTGCTGACACTGTTAAAGCATAAAGGTGTTATATTATTTATCATATAAATCCATTGTGTTTAGTTCAGTGTTAAATAGCATACCTTTAAACAGATCTCAAGGACAACCTTCTTCCACCTCCGTAATATCTCTAAAATCAGGAATATCTTGGCCCAGAGTGATGCTGAAAAACTATGCATGTATGTGTTACATCTAGACTAAATTATTGTAACTCTCTACTGTCAGGATGTCCTAGTAACTCACTAAAAAGTCTCCAGTTAATTCAGAATGCTGCAGCTAGAATACTAACAGGTACTAACAGGAGACAGCATATTTCTACAGTATTGGCTTCCCTTCATTGGCTTCCTGTAAAATCTAGAATAGAGTTTAAAATCCTCCTGTTAGCATACAAAGCTCTACATGATCTAGCTCCTGTATATCTATATCTATAGAGACCTGTTAGTGCCCTATTGTCCGGGCAGATCACTCCGCTCTCAGTTTGCTGGTCTTCTGGAAGTTCCTAACGTGTCAAGAAGTAGAACAGGAGGCAGAGCATTCAGCTACCAGGCTCCTCGCCTTTGGACCCAGCTTCCAGTCTTAGTACGGGAGGCTGCTACTCTCTCCACCTTTAAGGCTGAACTCAAAACCTACTTATATGCTGAAGCGTATACCGTATAATAGCATTAACTTAACCAATAGAGCGGACATGGGCTCGTTGCATTTTACAGTCCTTGGAGTCGCTGTTAGATTTCAAATAAACAGGAAGAGATTAAAATTCTGATGTAGCTGGTTATGTTATTTACAGTCCGTATAAACAGGACTGAATCATAATATAATCTAATCGCTAGAGCAGACATGGGTTCGTCTGTAAACAGTCGCATTTACAGACCTTGGAGTCGTTGTTAGCTTACCTTTATAATAAGTGCTGACTAGGCCACTAGGAGTGAGGCCCAAGGCCAAGATAGGCTGACTTGATATTAATGTATCATGTTTTTCTGCAGTCAGTGTCTTCTCCTCGTCCTTCTCTCTCTGCTCTGTTACAGGTGTTGTGAAGCTGATGATAGCAGTTCCTGATCTGTGGTTCACGGCTCAACTAGTCTGAGACACTCTGATGTTCTATCTCTTTATCCTGTTCTGTTGGTCCTTCTGTCCACTAACCTCAACCAGTCCACGCAGATGGCTGCCACCTCTGAACCTGGTTCTAACGGAGATTTCTTCCTGTTAAAAGGGAGTTGTTTCTTCCCACTGTCACTAAATACTTGTTCATGTGGATCTTGTTGGGTTTTTACTTTCTTATTATGAATTTTATATTTTGATAAGCGCATTGAGATGACTTTGTTGTAAATTGCGCTATACAAATAAAGTTGAATTGAATTGAAATTACTCCACCAGCTTCTTCCCGGCCGCTCCTTTCACTCTTCCCTCTGTCTTTCTTTTCTCATTATCCTCTTCAAAAGCTCCATACATGAGGCACCCACTATTTAGTCCTCTGTCTTAAGGCTCAAACATACTCAGGCGGACTCCGCGCTCAACGGACTCTCATCTGACCTCAAATACTCGAGCAGACTTGGAGCGGAACGTCACATAGTGGTTGCCTGTGAAATTTCTTTAAAATCCTACATTTCCCAGACACTTTCCCCACAATCCTACAGTTCCCACAATCCTTTGCGCACTGTTTTAGTCATGGCGTCCTATACTGACGATGAGGAAGAGGAGCTGCTTTGGAGCGTATTTGGCCAAATTTGCTCAATCTTTTCTCTGTCCGGGAGCGTGAAACAATTAACTGTGGCTGAGCTGAACACTCCGGAACTGTGAATCACCCGCAGAGCACACATTGTGTTGCAGAGAAGGGTGATGTGTTGACGGAAATCCGTCGTAGGGGCGGAAAACTTTAAACCCTGTGCTATAAGCAACAGCAGGTTTTGCAATGCCACAGTCAGGAAATATGTCTTTGCTCCGCTCATGCTGATGGAGGCTTCACGTAGTTCCAGTGTGGTCTGCCTCTGCAGCTTCATCTTCAACTGTCTTGTAGTTGCTTCACAGCAGTCGTTGAGTATGACATGGGACTCCAGTTTAATTCAACAAGCTGCAACGTTTATTTGACCAATCACTCAAAAATGGCATACAGCTTATAATTATTCTGTTCAGGTCACACACACTCCCTCACTCTGCACACTGGTCGAGCGACCAGCGCATTCATTTGCAGTTAAAGGGCCACGCACCCACACACTCACACTGACAATAAATGTTATGTTCAGGTCCTGCATGGAAATTCTTCAACTCTTCCAATTAAAAATACTGTACGCTGGAAAGTTTACACAAAGGACCAGTATGTTTTAATATTCAAAATCAGTTTTATTGTCAAGTAGAGTTTTTAGACAATTTTGACAAGTTAGATGTCAATAGGCTCAATAATCCATATTATTTCAAATTCTGTTCTCTCTTTCAGTTCTCTCTTTTAAGTTCTCCGAGGCACCGAAAAAAATCTTTCTTTTTCATTACTCTAAACCTAGGTTAGTGCTATCTGGGGTGATTGGACGGGGGTCTTGGGTTCCGTTGGGGGGCTTGCCATCAATGCTGCCTCAGGGTCAGTTGCTTCTGGAGTGATTAGCCAGGGTTCTTGGGTACCGGTGGAGGGGCTTGCCACCGGTGTTGCCTCAACATCAGTTGCTTCTGGGTGATTGGACGAGGTTCTTGGGTGCCGGTAAGGGGGTTGCCACCAATGCTACCTCAGGATCAGTTGCTTCTGGAGTGATTGGCCAGGGTTCTTGGGTACCGGTGGAGGGGCTTGCCACCGGTGTTGCCTCAAGATCAGTTGCTTCTGGGGTGATTGGACGAGGTTCTTGGGTGCCGGTGGGGGGGTTTGCCACCAATGCTTCCTCAGGATCAGTTGCTTCTGGAGTGATTGGCCAGGATTCGTGGGTGCCGGTGAGGGAGCTTGCCACCGGTGCTGCCTTGGGATCAGTTGCTTCTGGGCCTAGGGTCTTGCGTCTGCTGGCTCTGGACCTGGCCACTGGAGGGTGCTCGCTGGTTTTTCCCTGGGCGTGGATCTTGGCCCTTCTGCTGGGGCCTTGGATGGAGGGCTCCCTGGGCCCTCTTCGGGGGTTGGGTGTTGGGGCAAGGATAGGTTTGGAAGGTTGGCTGCAAGCAGGGGTTCTCGTAGCGGGTGTTCGGGGCGGCAGCGGGGTGTGTTGGGTCTTGGTCCTTCTGCTGGAGTCTCGAATGGGGGGCTCCCTCGGCCCTCCCTGGGGGTTGGATGTTGGGGCATGAATAGGTTTGAGAGGGCGGGTGCTAACAGGGTTCTTCGTAGCGGGTGTTCGGGGCGGCAGCGGGGTGTGTTGGGTTTTGGCTCTTCTGCTGGTCCCTCCCCGGGGGTTGGGTGTTGGGTCATGAAAAGGTTTGGGAAGTTGGGTGCAAGCAGGGGTTCTAGTGGCGGGTGTTCGGGGAGGCAGCGGGGTGTGTTGGGTCTTGGCCGTTCTGAGGCGGTTGGCTGAAGCCTCTTGGATGCAGCTTTTTATGGAATTGATCAGTTTCCTCTGAGCTGAACCAGGCTCAGCATCCATCTCCTGTATTTTACTTAACCCACCACTCATCACAAACTCTTGGCAAGCTTCACTGTCATGATGCATAACCTTGCTGAACTGGCCAAGCACATGATTTAAGATGTTGCTGGGAGCATTGCTGAGGAGAGGCTCTAAACTGGGCAGGTGAGTGCACTTCAGCAGGATGTTCTTCAGAGCCTTCTTACTTTTGAGCCGCAGGTCCTCCAAACTGCTTGCTCCCGTGTAAAACTGCAGTAATTTAGGCAGTAGGCCTGCAGTGGCTACAGCGTTGGCGTGCTCTGGTGTGTGATGTCCGATCTGACCAATGGACCATACGGTGGCCTCCTTTATGTGATCATCATCCTCCTCGGACAGACAGATGGCCAGCTGTTGCAACCCCTTGGAGAGGATGACGGCCATAGCGAGATTTTCACTATGAGAAGCGATGTATCCCAGCATCATGATCCCGGGAAGTCTCATGCTTCCACGGCTTTTATCCAGGTAGTCCACCACCTCCACTAAACCATCACAGTTCACAATCACCTGAGATAACTGTGCACTGTGTTTGACCACCTCCCACATCAAGGTGATGACATCTTTCTTTACATATTCATCCGGGTCCTGGAGGCAGATCATGACATCTGGGAAAATGTACGCCGCGATCACCATCTCAGCCAGTTCTACTGAGTGTTTACTGATCTGAATGAGAGTGAACAGCACCTGCCTTTTCAGTTTGACATCTGGGCTGCGGATCATCTGTTTCAGGAGTGCGATGGTGCCAGTGTTGACCTCCTCCCGATCCAGGTCATTTGTGTGCAGGGACAACAGCAGAGAGGCTGCACCTGCATCCACCACAGCCTGAGAAAGCATTGTATTTTGTTGTGCGATGTAGGCCAGGGCCCAGGCGGCAGCCTCTTTTACCTCAGGGTCAACAGCTCCCAAACAGGAGACCAAAATATCCAACCCACCACTGTCAACCACAGCCTGGGAGAGCTCAGGGGAGTGTTTGGCCACAGCATGCAGCACAAACACTGTAGCCTTCTTATAATGATGAGGCTGTGAAGGAATAGACCAGATCAACTGATGCAGGATGTCTTTCTTCACCACAATCCTAGCCAGCTCTTCACTGTGTTGTACCAGACGGCCCAGAGCCAAAACTGCATTGTGCTGGATGCTGGGATCCTCATCCAACATGAAAAGACGCAACTGGGAAATCATTTTTTCCTTTTGGTGGACCTTCATGTTGTCAGAGTTGATTGACAAATCAGCAACGATCTGCTTAAATTCCATCCTTAATGTCTGGGACTGATCATAGGCTTCAATCATCTGTTGCTGAATCATGGTGGGTTTGTCAGAAGATGACTCCATATAAAGTGTTTGGTTGAAGAGAGTGCCTCTCCATTTTGTCTCAAAATTTGTTCCTGTAATTCCTTGTTGAAGTAATGAACTTTTTCTTCTTTCGTTGTTATTGGTGTGATGATGAGTGGCTACTCGAAAGGATCCTGTGACATTAAAGGAACCTATGAAAAAGGAGCTTTCTTTGATTTTGAGTGAACCTGTGACATCATCAACAGCAAAGAAACATGCTGACTCCTGATTGACTGCAGAAGACAAGTTGTGACATCATCAAGAGCAGAGGAAAATGCTGACTCCTGATTGGCTGCTGAATAAGATACGTTAGTTCGCACGAGGATGATGCTGGCTGCCCCTTGGTCTCTGCCCATCTGCTGGGGTCTCGGGTGGGGGGGTTCCCTGGACCCAAACCCAGGGCGTTGGGCGTGGGCGGGTGTGTGCTCACGGGGGCCCTCAGGATGAGGTGGCGGCTGTGTGCGTTTGTGCTCCCTGGAGTGCTCAGGTGTGGGAGATGCTGCTTTTTCAGAATCAGAATTCCTTTATTAATCCCAGATGGAAATTACTTATGTTACAGCCACAGAAAAAAAATCACAAATAAAATAATAAAACATTTAACAAAGATAAAAGAAAGAATAAACTTTAAATAATTGTATAATTAAGTAAAACACTGTTAAAAAATAGGGATCAGATACACACACATTACAATAGTAGAAAATGATATGATACAGATATTTACAACAATCAAGCTGTGAGGTTACAGTGATGAATTATACAGTTTGATCTCCACAGGCAGGAATAATTTCCTGTGGCGTTGTGTGGAGCACCGTGGTTGGATCAGCCTGGTGCTGAAGGTTCTAAAGGTCCTAAAGGTGCTGATGGTGCTTCTGTGACTGACCAGCACATCATGGAGTGGGTGGGACTTATTGACCAAGATGGCCTTCATCCTTGGACAGGCTCCTCCTCTCTGTCACCACTGTCAGAGAGTCCAGTTTAATCCCCACAACGTCACTGACCTTGTGGATGAGTCTGTTGGTGTCTGTGACCCTCAGTCTGCTCCCCCAGCAAACAACAGCGTAGAGGATCGCACTCACCACCACTGACTAATAAAACATCCTCAGCATTTTTCTGAAGATGTTGAAGGACCTCAGCCGTCTAAGAAAATAGAGACGGCTTTGGCCCCTTCTGTAGAGGGAGTCAGTGTTCCTCCTCCAGTCCAGTTTATTGTCAATCACCACTCCCAGGTATTTGTACTCCTCCACAATGTCCACACTGACCTCCTGGATGGAGACATTGCTGACTGGCCTCTTGGTTCTCCTCAGGCTCTTTTTGGCGTGGCATCTCTGGAGAGTCGGGTTTCCTCACTTTTTGCAAGTGACACTACCCTTGATGTATGTTAATGGTACTAAAAACTCAAATTTCCATATCTCATACAGTGTGGGCATGGCAAGCCTTCAACTCTGGTCAAGATCACCATTTTAACCCTTAAAACAGTAAATCTTATCGATCTGAAACTTCACACAAATTATCACTGTACGACAACTAACACATACCAATAACAATAACTGACTGTAGACACAGCGCCACCAACTTGTGAACATGAGATGTTTTTTTCACAAAACTTCATAAACAATTAATAAATTCATAAACAATCATAGGAAGGTCAGAAACCTGCCTCTCTGTAATCAGCTTTCTATGGCCAACATTTCAGACACTGCAACCTATGGTTTACAGACGTCAATCACTCTAAAGGTGTGTTCACACTGAACGCAACTGAAGAGACTAATCAGGCAGAAAGGGCAATATGACAGAATATTCCATTGATACGTTATTTTTTACCTAAACGGGTGGTTTGGTTGGAATGCATAAGAAAGAGACATAAATGTCAAATCTGGGGCCAAATCTTAGAAAATGCTGGACTTCAGCTCCATATGACATGGACTAAAACCATCACCAACATGTTTTCATACAATATTATGCATTTTCATTATGTTTTTCACCGGAAAAAGTATTCTAGTGTTATTTAAGCATGACGTTGCCTTCCCCCGTCTGGAAGTTTTTTAAATAGTATGGCCTAGAAATGGGAAATTATATGATTTTTACAATTCCGATTCTGCTTAACAATTCAGTTCTTTATTGATTTTTGTTTGTAAAACAGGAGAACAAACATGTGGATTAGATCACAAACTTAATCTGTGACTCACTGATTGATCATATTCCTCTTTCCTGTCTCGGTGAATGGACAATCTAGAGACAGACGACATGAACTGGAGCGAGTACTGCAGCCTCTGAGCCAATCACACTCCGTCCCTTGGTTGGTTGGTTAGTTGGTTGGTTGGTTAGTTGGTTATTAGCTGCAGTATGAGCATGATCACTGCTGCTGGGTTGAGATTAATTCTGGAGCTTTTGAAAACATAATGTGTGCAAATGTTTCTACATATTTGTAGCGTTTCCTCAATTTGATGAAATTTCCACTAACAAAGTGTCATCCTTCAAACAAAAGAGGTTCAAATCAACATCTTTAATCAACATCTTTAACTTTTCCTTGTATTTTAGAGCAACCAAATGCAGCACAAGTTGTCATTTTGACCTAAAAAGCTGTTAAATGATCTAAAAAGCTGTTAAATGATCTAAAAATCAGGCTGAATGTTTTACTCCAATAGAAAACAATGAGATGTTCACAGGCAGTGGGGCCATGTGACATCATCAATCATGTGATTTCAAGATGGAGGAACACAGGCTCTAAAACTGTAAAGTAGTTTCATTTTTAAAATGTTCCAAGACAATTGTTGAATTCTCAGCTCTGTCAAAGAAAACACAATAGGGAGACCTGATCTTAGATACAAAGATGTGGCAAAAAGCAACACGGAAACACAAGAAATAGACTTAAAAAGTTGGCAACAAAACCTCAATAAATAAGGCTGGATGTAGAAAAATCATTAAACCCAAACCCATATCATAGCACAGTCCTTGTTGTTATTGACCGACTGCAAATAAAGAAAGAGAGAGAGATAATGCCTATTAAATCTAAATGCTTCACTACTTTCAGCTCTCCATGTTTATACCAGGATAAAGTATGAAAATACCTTTTCCAACATTAATGCTCACCTCAGTGAACTTCCAAAAAAACATTAAAAAACAATAATCATTGACCTGTTGCTTGTGAAATATCTTAGATTGTAGGTGATTAAACGGTTTGACGTGGCAGCCGAAGAACTAGTAGTCGCAATAGTAGCAGTAGTAGTAGTAGTAGTAATAGCAGTAGTAGTATTGGTAACAGTAGTAGTAGTAATAGTAGTAGTAGTAGTAGTAGTAACAGTAGTAATAGCAGTAGTAGTATTGGTAACAGTAGTAGTAGTAGTAGTAGTAGTAGTAGTAGTAGTAGTAGTAGTTGTAGTAACAGTAGTAATAGCAGTAGTAGTATTGGTAACAGTAGTAGTAATAGTGTAAAAGTGTTATGGCCATTTGTAAATGTGTTGAGGCATTTGTAAAAGTGTTGTTGTCATTTGTAAAAGTGTTGTTGTCATTTGTAAAAGTGTTGTTGCTATTTGTAAAAGTGTTGTTGTCATTTGTAAAAGTGTTGTTGCTATTTGTAAAAGTGTTGTTGTCATTTGTAAAAGTGTTGTTGTCATTTGTAAAAGTGTTGTTGCTATTTGTAAAAGTGTTGTTGTCATTTGTAAAAGTGTTGTTGCTATTTGTAAAAGTGTTGTTGTCATTTGTAAAAGTGTTGTTGCTATTTGTAAAAGTGTTGTTGCTATTTGTAAAAGTGTTGTTGCCATTTGTAAAAGTGTTGTTGCTATTTGTAAAAGTGTTGTTGCTATTTGTAAAAGTGTTGTTGTCATTTGTAAAAGTGTTGTTGCTATTTGTAAAAGTGTTGTTGTCATTTGTAAAAGTGTTGTTGCTATTTGTAAAAGTGTTGTTGCCATTTGTAAAAGTGTTGTTGCTATTTGTAAAAGTGTTGTTGCTATTTGTAAAAGTGTTGTTGTCATTTGTAAAAGTGTTGTTGCTATTTGTAAAAGTGTTGTTGTCATTTGTAAAAGTGTTGTTGCTATTTGTAAAAGTGTTGTTGCTATTTGTAAAAGTGTTGTTGCCATTTGTAAAAGTGTTGTTGTCATTTGTAAAAGTGTTGTTGCTATTTGTAAGTGTTGTTGCTATTTGTAAAAGTGTTGTTGTCATTTGTAAAAGTGTTGTTGCTATTTGTAAGTGTTGTTGCTATTTGTAAAAGTGTTGTTGCTATTTGTAAAAGTGTTGTTGCCATTTGTAAAAGTGTTGTTGCCATTTGTAAAAGTGTTGTTGCTATTTGTAAAAGTGTTGTTGTCATTTGTAAAAGTGTTGTTGCTATTTGTAAGTGTTGTTGCTATTTGTAAGTGTTGTTGCTATTTGTAAGTGTTGTTGCTATTTGTAAAAGTGTTGTTGTCATTTGTAAAAGTGTTGTTGCCATTTGTAAAAGTGTTGTTGTCATTTGTAAAAGTGTTGTTGTCATTTGTAAAAGTGTTGTTGCTATTTGTAAAAGTGTTGTTGCTATTTGTAAAAGTGTTGTTGTCATTTGTAAAAGTGTTGTTGCTATTTGTAAAAGTGTTGTTGCTATTTGTAAAAGTGTTGTTTCTATTTGTAAAAGTGTTGTTGTCATTTGTAAAAGTGTTGTTGCTATTTGTAAAAGTGTTGTTGTCATTTGTAAAAGTGTTGTTGCTATTTGTAAAAGTGTTGTTGTCATTTGTAAAAGTGTTGTTGCTATTTGTAAAAGTGTTGTTGCTATTTGTAAAAGTGTTGTTGCTATTTGTAAAAGTGTTGTTGCTATTTGTAAAAGTGTTGTTGCCATTTGTAAAAGTGTTGTTGTCATTTGTAAAAGTGTTGTTGCTATTTGTAAAAGTGTTGTTGCTATTTGTAAAAGTGTTGTTGCTATTTGTAAAAGTGTTGTTGCTATTTGTAAAAGTGTTGTTGCCATTTGTAAAAGTGTTGTTGCCATTTGTAAAAGTGTTGTTGCCATTTGTAAAAGTGTTGTTGCCATTTGTAAAAGTGTTGCTGTTGTACGTGTGTTGTGTGAAATCACAACGGAAATGGGAGGGATTATTTTCAAAATAAAATACTTCGTCTTCAATGCAGATTGACGGAGGTTACTCTGGCAAACCCACCTTCCAGAGCCTACAGTGGGCCCATTTCAGACTATATCCAAAAGTCGAGCACATATTCGGACTCAGGAGAATAAAACCTTTCTGTTCATACCACATTTTACACAAAATTAACACGTTTTTTGGGCCAGAAATTGTGCGTTTCTGCTCCGAGATCCCGGAAGTAGGTACAGCAAGCTGTAAGGCTGTAAAGTCACTGCTAAGCATGTTTACATGGTGAGTTATGATCACATTTCTTAAATGTATAATGTTTTGCCCGTTTTGTGGAAGCCAACAAGGGCAGTTACACCGCTTTTGCACTTTTTGTGGACGATCACTGGAGTTTTTAAACAACGCGGAGCAGACGAAGGAAGATAGTATATTCAGTCATTGTGTGTGGTATTTCACAGAGGGTCACTCATACGATGTGATTGTCGACATGATGTCAAGTTTACACGGTGTAAATATAAGTCTGTGGACTCTAAAAAGTAAACTTAACGAGGCCGGTTTTTACCGCAGGAAGGATTATTGATCACATGATGCCATCTCTAACGCCATCAGGCAAGAACTTTGTGGACCAGGGGAACTGTTTGTCTACAGGACTATGTGGCAGGTACTTCAACAGAAGTACAATCTCAGAGTGAAGAGAGATGATGTAATGACTCTGAGTCCTCGGGGGTGTGGGAGGAGAACACGGAGGAGGTTCATCAGAAGAACGTACCACTCAATGGACCTAATTACATGTGGCATGCTGATGGGTACGATAAACTGAAACCATTTGTTTTAGCTATATCAGGAAGCATTGATGTATTTTCACGTAAAGTACTCTGGCTTGAATGTGGACCCACTAACAATAATCATGCAGTCATTTACTCAGGATGGACTAGGTTTAGAATTAACAAATGAAACAAAATCATCTCCACATTATCATTTCTAGGGATATGCATGGGTTGGACACTATTCCTAAAACTTATAAAGATACTCTCACTGCTCCAATAACAACACTGATAAATCAATCAATAAGTGAAAACACCTTCTCTACCACATTAAAAACAGACATTATCATTCTAATCCATAAAGCAGGAAATAAACAAGATATCAACAACTACAGACCAATTAGCATTCTCACCGTTATATCAAAAGCAATAGAAAAAGTGGTCATTGAGCAACTCACAGAACATCTGGAGGATGAAGGACTTTTACATCAAATGCAGTTTGGGTTTCAGGCAAACAGCATGTTATCTTCTCACAGAAACAATAAAACTAAATCTTGATAATGGAGGAGTAGGAGGAGCAATATTCTTAGACCTTCACAAGGCATTGGATACCGTCAGTCACCCAACGTTACTTTTAAAATGAACTCAATTTAAACTGTGGACAAACACTCTGGCTTGGGTTCATTCCTATCTGTCTGGTTGGACCCAATGTGTCTGTATCAATAACACTACATCCACTATTACTGCTACTGATTTTAACTTAAAAACGTGTCTGTGGATCAATCAAAGCTGCTCACACGGACACTGAGGTGGACACTATGTTTCAACCACATGACAACTTACCAGTAATGTGTATATATTCATGAACAAGATAAACGTGTATTTTATAAAATGTACTGTATTGAACTTGTGGTTAGTTTATAAATAATGACAGAATGAGAGAATGTATTTGTCCAGAGGTGTGTTCCATAAAGGCGGGTAAACAAACTCTGAGTCTATCCATAAACTCTGGGTCAACATACCCCGCGATGGGAAACTCTGTGTATCTGATTCCATTACAGCTGGTATGAAGTGTGCCAATCAACCCTGAGTATGTAAACCTTGGGTTACTTACGTACACGCGCGAGAAAAAGCCATCATCAATGTACGTTTCTGCTCCGAGATACCGGAAGTAGGTACAGCAAGCTGTGAGGTTACACCGCTTTTGCACTTTTTGTGGACGATCACTGGAGTTTTAAACAACGCGGAGCAGACGGAGGAAGATAGTATATTCAGTCATTGTGTGTGGTATTTCACGGAGGGTCACTCATACGATGTGATTGTCGACCTGATGTCAAGTTACACGGTGTAAATATAAGTTTGCGGACTCTAAAAAGTAGAGTATCAAAGAATACTCAAACTGCCATGACAACCAAACGGAAGATAGTGATTTATTCACCCTGATGGTGAAATAAGCCGTTGTTTGATGAATATGATCCCTGTTCTAAAGGTGTGTTCAGTCTTCAGTGACTATAGTGGCTTAAATCACCTGTAATTAGTCACACTTTATGGTCACTTCATCACTTTATTGCTTCAGTGAAGTGACGAGTGGTGAATAATATGAATAAAATGTGTCTGAGGAGACGTGTCAGCATCATAGGATGTCTGCATAGAGAGTCCTCCTGTTACAACTGGATATAACCCAGTGACTGATGCTTCATATCACATCATTTTTATTGATTTTTAATGTAATATTGTCACCAGAGTCATCTCTACGTCCGAAAAAATGTCATAAAAAAACACTGAAGCAGGACACGAACCCACGTCCCGTCACTTCTAAGCGCAGCGTCACAATTCACTGCACCATCATAACTTCAAAGCAGCAGATTTTACTGTATAACAATATAAAACAACAATCAAGCCTAAAAGTAGATTAATTTAATGATCATCTCCTCCTTTATATTATCTACAGGTTATATTCAGTGAACTTTACTACAGACGTCAGTAGATGTTTTAATGTAGATCAACCTCTCAGTGTGTTTCACGTAATGATCTACATCTACAATGTTAGAAAGAAAACTACCATTATCACAAAAAAAAAAAACATAAATCAACACACATTAGTAATGATGTGAACACGTCTGTGGTGTGTGTGATGTTATTAATGTGTTTCAGAGAAAAGTGTTAAGGTTTATTAAAGTGTTCAGAAACGGTGTTCAGGTGGGCGGAGCCAGGTAGAAGAACCCAGGGTTTCTTTGATTACTTCATGGACATGTTGCCATGGTAACATACTCAGAGAAGAACATACCTTGCTTTTAGGAATGAGATACTCAGAGTTTCATCATTTAAGCCTGAACATACTCAGAGTTTGAACATAACCTGCTTTATGGAATAAACCTCTGGTGTGTTGCTGTAAATGAGAGGTGTGGATGTAATGTACAGGTGTGATGCTGTTCATGTCTGTGTGTGTGTCAGTGTCAGTGAGAGCTTATATTCTCAGGTGTTCCTAATTCATTGTTCTTGTACATTTTTTCATTGTAATCCTTATGCATGTTACTGTATGTTCTATACAGGTAACCAGGGACATACAGATGGAAACTAGCTGTTTAGCTCTACTCTGGTGTAGAACATCTTGTCTTTTATGATCTTAATGTCTCTGCATTTGTCCCTTTAAATAAAGACCAAAACTAAACAATTACACCACGTTAGGTTTGTTCAGAAGTGATCGATTATCTGGACTCTAGGGTGACAGCACACACACACACACACACACACACACACACACACCACACACACACACACGCACACGCACACGCACACGCACACGCACACGCACACGCACAAACACACACACACACACACACACACACACCACACAGAATCTTATCTAAAGTGAACATTTCACAGTGTTTTAAAGTAAATATTTGAGGAGAAAAGTCCCATTAATTGTGAAATATTTCCTAAAATGGAACGTAGTGATTGAGAGGGAAATAATCCAGTAAGTGTTTACGCTGCATCAACTCCACCATCACTAAGAGACATTTTGCACTTAAGGGAATCGTTTCCTCTGCTCACGCTCACACAGTGTTTTATAAAACAGTCAAAACTTCAATGACTCATGCTGTACTTTGTCCTTTAATTCACACAAAATCATTTTTATTACTTCATTTTAAAGAAAAACTTGTTGAAATATGGCTCATGAGGAGCTTTGGAGGGTTTTGGATTGAACAGCAACACACAGAGCAGCACAGAGGGAGAGAATGTTCAATACATTAAAACACTTCTGTATAAATAAGTTTAAATATGTGCAGCTGATTGGTGTTCTCTTTAGCACATGGACACAGTGGCTGGTCCCAAATGGTGCACTACGCACTATTCCATTCATATTTAGTGCGTAGTGGTCCCACTTCAATAGTGTGCACAGAATATGGCCGTCAGAATAACCGACGTACACTATGGCTGTGTCTGAGAAGTTACGCACTATTCAACCTCAGTATGGTGTGTAAAGTTTGTCCTTTTTGACCTGTTTGCACAGACTTCAGGAATACCTGCATGTACATTACTTCAGGACATTTTTTAAGTGTACATGAGGAGCACACGACACACGCACTCAACCGCCCCATGATGCATTGCGACTCACGAGCGTCAATTCAAGGCGGAGATGGAGGAAGCCGGTCCAAGCTAGCAGCTGGACGGACTGAGATATAAATGTAAGTTTCTGCTGTTTTTGTACGTTATGTGGTTAAAGAGTAATCCTGACACCCATGGATTCATTGAGGCAACCTTGACTGTGTTAAGGGGATTTGTCAGACGCTTCATAACATGTTGCTGCTAGCTAGAGTTATCTGCTAGCTAGAGTTAGCTGCTAGCTAGTAGTTAGCTGTTTGCTAGAGTTAGCTGTTTGCTAGTAGTTAGCTGTTTGCTAGTAGTTTGCTGTTTGCTAGTAGTTGCTGTTTGCCTAGAGTTAGCTGTTTGCTAGTAGTTAACTGTTTGCTAGTAGTTTGCTGTTTGCTAGAGTTAGCTGTTTGCTAGTAGTTAACTGTTTGCTAGTAGTTTGCTGTTTGCTAGAGTTAGCTGTTTGCTAGTAGTTAACTGCTTGCTAATAGCTAGCTGTTTGCTAGAGTTAACTGTTTGCTAGTAGTTAGCTGTTTGCTAGTAGTTTGCTGCAGACTAGCTGGGGACAAAGCTCATCTGCAGTGGGCTCTACCTACTACAACTTGGGTCATTTTATTTATTTATTTATGTAGTTTTTGGTTGTTTTTAAATGATATTATGGTTAGTCATCAAGCATATTTTCCGACCAGGATCTGTAGGAAACATATATTAATTATGTGTGTTTCTGTAACACTCGTGTGTCCTGCTGTGATAATGATATAGAAGCATGCCTATAGCCACATAACTATACTAAACATGAGTTTTGTTTTCTAAAGGGACTGATGAGGACACCAGCAACCACATGGTGGTCCGACAACGATGACCTTTTCATGGGTCGTCGAAACGCGGCGCTGAACGGTTTACAGTAAGTAAGAAAGTCACGTTGTACAATGTGGTTATTGTTGTAAAATAGTTCAGAGACATGACGTAACGCTTCAGTGTAACATCACAGTTTTACTCTTAGCTTTGTGATTGTTACATGATTTTAATCATTTGTTGCTTTATTTTATTTGATCTGTAGTTTGTTGAGACAAGTGATTTAAATATAATTTGCTTTTTACTTTTGCTCTGGAAAGTTAGATACTGTTGATAAACAAGCAGAAGTGTTGATTCATAAAGTATAGACATTGTTTTGTGATTACCGTTCATTTACCTTTGATGGGATTTTATTAAGGGGTAAACTGTTTTAAATGTGTCTTGCCTATAGTTTTATCATTAATAATGTTGTGATTGTCCATTTAAAGGTAGGGTTGGGTAACTTATCTCCAGATACACTTTTCAAGTTTTTGGTAGAAATGTTCATTATGTCCGGACAGATGTGAAGATCTTATGTATTCTGAAAAAGGAACGAAGAAAATCTGTCAACTGTAGCGTCTGTAAATCTGCAATAACTGCGACCAATGGGATTTTCATGGTTCGTTTTTTTTCAACCAATCACGTCTCCTGGTCTTCCTGCTCGTTCACGGTCCCGTGCGTGCACGAGCGTACATTGCAAAGCGCGTCACCGGTTGTTAGAGGAAGCCTGGAAGTAGACAACAGAATGGCGGAGAAAGTAGCTATTCCACGTTTACTGGTAACGTCTTGCCCTGCTAAGAAGGGCAAGAAAAGAAAGACGTTTTTAGAAAAAGCTGCAAAAAAGAGTCTTTGGATTTAGCGAGAGGAAAGACAAAAATCTGCATCGGAACATCTTTTGAACGATGGCGACAATTGAAGGAGGACAAGGGCCTGAAAACTGATGCTATGGTTGCTGAATTACTTTTGGACAGGTAAGGTTGTTTTGTTGCCTGGGTGATTGTGTTATCTTTTAAAATAGTGGAAGCAATTCAAGCTATTTGTCATATTAGCCAGATGTTAACGTTAGCGCTACATGTCGCAAAGTATTTCTGTTGTTGGATTAGCCCGATGCTACTGTTGATTCTCTGTTAGTGCGAGCTAGTTTAGCAGCTACAGTGTGTACAGTATACATGTGTGTGTGTTTGAGCGTGTGTGTTGTGTTTGCTTTCAGCAGGGCGGTCAACAGCTGTAATGTAGGATATTTGTGATTCTTTTTAGCTATAACTGTGCTCCGTCGACTTCAACGCCGTGGAAGGACTCACTTGTGAGACTACCTAACCCCGCTGTGTCAACTGTTGCTCCCGAGTCACTGTCTGAGAGGTGCGTGTAACTTTAGGCTGATATGAACATGTGTTGTATTACCATGCTATCCAACATTCTTCCTAACTTGTCGTTTGTTACGCTATTACTAAATGTATATGCCGATAGTGTGTGGTTGTGTGTGTGTGGGGGGGTGGGGGGTTGGGGGAGATCTGTACGTAAGGCAAGGGGGGGGAGGGGGGATCTTATGTTGTACTCTGTGTCATCCAGATGAGAGAGCCCTTGATTGTCTTCCAGGCTCTCCTTTGAACTCGTTTTATTTCCTGCAGGCATTCTGCTGCATTAAAAAATAATGCATTTCATATCAAGTTTAACATATGCTGATTACTTTCTGTAATTCTGTCATTTTCACAGAGATGATCATTTCTCCGTTGCTGGAGTCCAGGAGTTAGACATTAGTGGTCCCATAGAGACAGCTCTTCAGCAATTGGATTCAAGGTATGGTAATTATAATTATAATTTTTTTCCATTTATTTAAAAAAAATGCACGCTGCTTTACTTGCATCACAGTAACATGTCATAATATCCCTCAATTATTGTTCTTTGCCTGTGTATTCAGTATGCCGTCCCAGGACCTAAACGTTGAGGTTGGAGCTGATGAATTTAATGACATTTGGCCATAAGTGGAGACAGATCTGATAAATAAATGCACCAAAGTTGTTTACATTTTTGAGGTGTGGTTATGTAATGACAAAATACATGGTCAAGGTGAAGGTTGTTAATAACATCATTGAAAACTCATCCTATTGTTCACGGTTAGGTTATTTAGATGTATTCCTAAGATTGTTATACTTTCTGTTTTTCCAGATATTGCAGGTTGTTTAATAAAAAATCCAAGAAGTGGAGCCTCTACACAGTAAAAGAAGACAAAGACTGGCTCCATCCCAGACCTCCAGAGTGCAATCCTTAGGAAAAGGTTGTCTGCTGTGGGAGGGTTGCCACGGACCATAACAAGGAGGCCTGACGATCCCCGTCAATATGGGGTTCTGTCAGGTGTCCCTGCTCCAGCCACCCAGGACCTGTTGCAGATGCAACTGAGCAGAGGTGAGTTGACTTATTTTGTAAGTTGATTATAAAGTACTAATATGCTTATGTGCGAAAGCTAATTAAAAATCTATTTCACATAATATTATAATATTTATACCAGGTTTACTTGGACATATTTTACAGCTCTAATAAACTAAAGAATTTGTATAAACATATCTGATGAACAACTGAAACTGTAATGACTTTTTGTTATGGAGTGAAATACAATAGAAATGGTGTGGTTTGTCTATCAAATGCAGTAACTGTCAGATATGTAATTCTGATGTTCTTTCTAAAGGTGAACCACAGAAACAATAAGTTCCCACAGTGGACGACGCTGCCACATACAGAGCCTCACCTGCCGACCAACACTTCATGTGTATTGCCTTTGTTAATTCCATTGTTTTTGCAGGATGAAAGTTGTATGAAGTGTATGTGACGTTTCTTTTTTATAATAAAAATTGTACGTGTACACATTTGTTATCATTACTAGTAAGGAGATTCAAAATGTTAGAGCTTGATTGTAGATGCTTTTTGTTCAAGCAAATGCCAAAATACTATATAAAAATGTGTAAATACAGCTACTTCTTCTGTAATGATAATAGATAAAACAAAAAAACAACACCTTGCTCAGTGCAGGGCTGTCATATTTACACATTTATTTACACTTGTCATAATGGAAACATTATTGCACTGTTCCAGGGATGTAACCCGTATAATGTCCCAGTAGATCTGGAAAGCAATCTCTGATTTGTGGCAATCCTCCTTTGACTTCGGCCACGTCTCCTCTGACTCCACGATGTACTTGGCTCCAGACTGTAATCAGGGTCAGAGACATAAAACCTCTCACCTTCTGAACTCTAAAACAGAAATAAGAAATGATATCAAACATTTAGGCTTTTCGTCAATGATTACAACTGAACAAAAAATGTATCTGTAATTGCTGTAGACATGACTTTATTTTTCCCAGCTCTATTACATCTATTGAATTAAAAAAAACAATATTAGATTAGATATACTATATTTTATTTCGGGCAGGAAAATTACAATTCCAGTTGTATTACAGAAAGTAAAGAAAAGCAGCACTTGGGTGAAATAATATATAAATACAGAATATTAAATATAAAAAAGAAACCAGAATGTACAGAAATAAATAATAATAAAAAAGGTTTCTACAGACTACAGCTATACTCCTCTCTCTGTCTGTTATATTATCCCTGACTGGTAATTAGGCAAAAAGTGGCACTAAAAAAAACAATAAGAAATGAAAACAACACTAAAAATAATAATTATAGACACGCAGAAAAGTAAGATGTTGTAAGGGAAACTGAATAACAAGGTGCCAAATAAATGAAAATAATGATTATAATAAAATAAATGAGGTAAAAGATGTATTACTTATGTTCTAGGACAGTGGCAGACCAGCTGATCGATACTCTGAGTAGTGGTAAAGAAAAACTCATTATAAACCTTTGTTTTCAGGAGGACGACAACTTGGGGACGAATGTCGCACTCCTTCTAAACGC
>NW_021144882.1:0-22380 GCF_900634775.1 Gouania willdenowi | reverse complement strand
CATCATTGTGATTTTAAAGATAAATGTTCTCAGAAACAAACATTTCATAGTAGTCAGGGCTATTCCTATTGCCTTGATCATTTCATTAAAGGAATATTACAGTATTCATCAGATCCACAAAGATCAATAAACTGTTCATTGGTAGTTATTGTTTTTAGACACTGTTATTTATTAAACAATGTTTTCATCTTCAAGTAAAGAGACAAATATTATCTTCAAACTTTTTAGAAAACAGATTCTATCAAAATTAGGACAAATATTTATCATTTCCTTTATTTCCTAAAATGAAATAGATTAATTTTAAAACAATGAATGATGTTTATCCATGTAAATATATTTTTAATGATTAGGTTTAATATAGATGATTACAGCTCCATGTTTAGTCAAACTAATAATGAAAGTCAACAACACGTCTTTTTTTCCTGTTCTGTGGTGAAGAGGTTTTAGGAAAGAGTTGATGATTGGCTGCTCACACACACTGTGATACCTGGCTTTGATTAGCATTTGGTTACATTTGCTTTTATTTTGAAGGACAAGGATGTGGAATTTATATGTAGCAATTTGATGATATTTGGAAAACATTTGATACATAAATGTAGTTTTTTTAAATTATCCCAAATGTTAAAGCTTTTAAAAGTGATCTTAAAAATGTGTTGAAGTCATTGAAAACATTACAAAACAGAAGAGAAAGTTGTAATGTACCCCTGTTATTATTATTATTATTATTATTATTATTATTATTATTATTATTATTATTGCTGCTTGGATAAGTGGATTGGTGTGATGTTTGCATATGAATGTAGACTGTACAGACTGATCAAAAGACAATACACAACATTGACAATCATGATAGAAACAGAAAAAACTAAACTTAAAACTAAAATAATTAATTTAACAAAATGTTGAGAACAGACACATTTTACATAGTTTATAAACATTTTCAACTCATTTAGAAAATGTAAAAACAGCTTCATTTTAAAATATCTACATTTGTGTTTTACTAAAAAAAAAAACTTCATAAATCCATAACATATTTGTGTATTTATATGTACAAAAAAACTCAATTGTCTTACTATAAATATAAATATCACAAAACCAACAGTTACTCAATGTTAAACATTTAATGTATGAAATCACTACATGTGTAGATATTATTTAAAGAGTTTCTTGAGTCTTCAGCAAACACAAATATATCATTAGAATATTTTTACTGAAATCAGAGGGAACAACTTTAAATATAATTTATTTTCAAAGGAAGAAGAAAAGGATTATGTTTCAATGCTTGTTTAAATAATTTACTTTCCTTAACAAATAAGTAATAAAACATATTCTTTTAAAAAATAAGGTAAAAGCAACTGTAGATTTAATGTGCTCTACAGTGATTTTACTGTCAATGCTTGTACAATATTAATCTACAATATCTATTGTTTCTGAGAACAAACCAAACATAATTTAATCATAAATAAATCAACAAATTTCCTCTGAAATCTATTAAATCATCCACAGACCAAATCCTTCAGTCTGTAACTACTTTATTCACTCTTAAATCACCATTAAACACATTTATTCTATAAAAAGTTGATTGTGACGTCAGCGCAACAGTTGAGTGGTTGCCAGGTTGAGTATTTTCCCGTTGATTGTGAGACTATAAAATAACTAACTTAGTGATTAAACAGTGAATAACGTTGGTTAAAGGTGATATTTATGTTTTATTTGGATGATGAACGGATGGTTTTTGGGGCATTTCTGTGGATATTCAACATATTTCATGCGGGGAATCGTCGGTTGCATCTGGCAACCAGCTTGAGTCAGGAACAAAGCAGTGAAATGGAGGACGGACAGAGCTGGATGATGACTACCGTTAAACTAGAAGAAGAAGAAAAGGAACAAATATTATTGAGGGAAGTGAAGCTGAGTATGAGTAAGACGGACAGTAATGATGATGATGATGAAGGCTGCAGGAGGAAAGCTGTGCTGGAGGAGCTTCGTCATCCCGACCATGTGTGGGACGGAATGTTTGCTCCAAAGATGGAGAAAAGCGGAGAAGAAGAAACGGAGGAGTTTTCAGATGTGTGCTCTGTGAAGGAAGAGGTTAGAACACTCCGTGTGTTTCCATTCATTCACTCACTCACTCACCACATTCATCCGCTGTTACACACACACTGGAGACTAGTTTAACTGGTGACCCACTTCATTCACACTCACATTTCTCTATCAATATGTGACGATGTAAAGGTGGAACAACCTGTGTGTACTCAGTGGAACACAGAGAACAAACTACAGAAAAACACACTTTATGTTAATGAGCTAAGGAGTGGGCAGAGACCGTCTACAAAGTCACCCCCCCAAAGGAAGCGTCAACAATAACACCAATAACAGTCTTTATTAGGGCTCTCTATTTACTACAGCAAATATAGTTAAGAAGATACTTTATCTGATTTATGTTTTCATAAATATCCAGTATTAATGTCATCAATTAGTAATAACTTAACAAAAATGTTTATTTATTAATATTTTATTTAAAGTTTGTAAATAACCAATACTGTAAATAATAGTCATTTCATCTATTATCCTGTAAACCAGGTTCTCAACTGGTCTCACCCTGTGACCCACATTTTGCCACAGTCATTAAATCACGACCCACTTTTTTTAGAACTCAACCAACAAAATTTAGTCTTTCAAAAATATCTGTCGACAACACACACACATAATATTTTTAAAAATATAAATCTATATATTTTCCTGTGCAACATGCATTTCACAGCATGCCTATCAAAAGAAAAGTTTATTTCAAAATAAAAGACAAGTCCATCATGAGGCATTAACTTAAGTATTTATTTATTATGACCAGCTGTTCATGACCCACTTTTGTGTCCTGACCCAGGGTTTGCCCCAGAAAACGTGCTAAGTCTGGATGTAGTGAAGCCCACTGGTGTTTAAAAAAAAATTGTTAAAAGTTGAGAGGAATTTTGAAATAATGACTTATGTGATATTATAAGCCATTTATTAACGATATTTAAACGTAGAGTCTTACAAAAAGGCACAATCTTGAAATGCGGTTTTAAAGAACACAAAAAAAATACAATTAAAATAAATAATATCAATTGTTTTCACTTAAGTGAAATCCTAGTGAATCTTAAAACAAGACATTGCTGGTCACATTTCAAAGTAAAATAAATTAACATAAATAAAATCGTGTAAAAATGGCCAAGGAGTAAAACCAGGAAACTCAGTGATTGACAGCCTACATCATGAAAAACATGAAAGCTATTAGTTATTTTATCATATATATTTCATTTTAGTCATTTACATTATTTATTGGTTACTTTTGCTTTCTGCATCTCAATGCTAGTGCCATGGTGTAGAGTCTAGGGCTGCAACTATTGACTATTTTAATAGTCGACGAGTCATTGATTATTGAAACAATTAATCAACTAATCGGATGATAAATCGTACAATTATTTACTCTATGTTGCTACAATCTTTTACATTTGGCTTGGGTCAAAGTACGATAAATAAAAACAATACATAAGTGAATAAAACAATTCTCAACTTAAAGTGTAAACAGGTTCCTTACAAACACAAATTAAACTGAATAAATCATCACCAGAATGTGCTTCATTAATAACATTTATTCATTATAAAAAGCTACAATATCTGCTGACTCATAGAGCTGATATTTTATGAAACATGTTTGATTATATGGGTCACTCTATTAGTGTTATTGTATATCATTTATTTATTTCTTCATTTATAATAAAATTATTTTAGAAAAAAAATAAAAAGCACATGAAAAGCAAAACTAACTACAATAGTGTTTTTATTGCTGCCGAATCTAGTTTATTTTATATCTGATGATGATTTACATAAAGTTGTGGTTGATAAATATCACTGATTTACTATAAATAAACTAGATCAGACTTGATGATTTAATCATATATATATTGAGAGTATACTAATGGGATATTCTGGTGTAATAATCACAATATTTACATTACTGTCTAACAGTGTTGGGAACGTTACTTTAAAAAAGTAATTCGTTATAATTACTCACTACTTGTTCCAAAAAGTAACTGCGTTAGTAACTGAATTATTCTATAATAAAAGTAACTCATTACCAATGAAAGTAACTATTTGCGTTACTGTTAAAAAAAAAAGTTGCTATATATCAAATAATTCAGATTTTTTAGATGTGTGTCGTTATGAGGTGCTTCATTAAATTTGAGTTGCTTACAATGCGCGCGCGGTCACATGAGTAAAAACACTGGCTCTGATTGGCTACTAGGGCTGTCAAAATTGCTCAAAAATGACGTTTGACTATTCCCTCTTAACTCCACCCCCAATATTCGAATTATTCGAATATCTTTTTTTTTTTTTTTTAATTGCCAAAAAAAATATATATCTGGTTGCGCATTTTGTCAATAACGTGCATTAAGTCAATAACAGGACAAATTAATACAAAGATACATATTAAATACTTGTTTTTTTTTTTATTCAAGTTAAAACATTTGACAACCTTGAACGTATTATTACCCGCACCGTCTTCATCTCCTCCAGAATAGCCACCTGCACCTGCCGTCTCTGCTCCTCTTTCAAATGAACGAGGCGTTGAAAGCGTGGATCCAGGTAACTTAAGCAGCATAAATGCACCCTTTTCCTGACAATAACGCTTCTCCAGATCTGTGGTGATTTAGACGTGTTTGGGTTAAAATCACTTTCACTGGTGCGGTCGAGTTGGGCTCTGCACTTTCTGTCGTCTTCCATTTGCACTGTCGGGACCTGACGTCACTCCTGCCACCTGTCTCTGACCCCTCAAGCAGTGCTAGCACAGCAGATAGCTGTGCCTGCTACCCATTGAACTATATAAAAACCTACCGTGGGCGTGTTTTTCCCATAATATATATATAATGTTTTTAGTAATATTCGAATATTAATTTTCACGTTCGAATTTCAATATTTTTTTACTATTCGAATATATATTCGAATTTAGAATATTCGTTGACAGCCCTATTGGCTACCATAGAACATGACGCCGCCTTAGCCAATCATAATCACTCACCTTGTTTTCAACCCACCTCCTCACAACAGCTGAGTAAGAAGCCAGGGATGCTTTCAGATCACAGTTTATTCAATCAATGCATGTAACGCACCGCATTGAACGTTCAGTAATCATAACGGTGTTGTAACGGCGTAAAAAGTAATTAGTTAGATTACCCCGTTACTGAAAAACAAACGCCGTTATTCCAAACACAGCTGTCTAATGGGACCAGCTTTGTCTGTAAACACGTGAAATATAATTAAAAACATTGCATTTGAAGTTGGGACAGATGAATAGCGATGATAGTTTTATGCCAAAATTTATTTCACACTAAGTGTGACATGTTTGCTTTTATCTTTCCATAAATCTGACCATTAATAAATCTGTGGCTCTCTGTGGTTTAATGATAGTAAGATGTGTAGTTTTTACTATAGTCTCTTCCTTTTATGAAGTGGTTAGCGTTAGCGCTTAGCCCAGTCTTATGTGTCGGTCACATTGTTGTTACTGGGAGCTCCCGGTAAGAGCGCTGAGCTCCCGGTTAAGAGCACTTTCCCATCTCATTTTTGACTAAAACTGGTTGCTCAGGCCCCCCAGCAGCACTAGCCGTCAGCTAACTCAGTGTTATGATGAGGGCACTATAAAATCCATTTTATTTTTTCACAAATTCTGTTTTTTTTTTCCCCAAGTTCCATGTTTTCCACTTTAATTTTTAAAAATTCCGTTTTTTTTTTTATAATACAAAATAAATACTAATAAATAAAAAACCATAATTGAAAATGTATGTCATAAATGAAGTAAAATACATTTAAAAGGTGGATTTAAGTTGTAATGACTGAATATTCTGACTGCTCCTTTTTAATTATTTATGTCATATAAAAATGTATGAGAACAACATTAATGTCATAGTCATCATATTTCCCCTCAGGGATCAATGGTTTGCTGAATCTGATCAGGTTTATTATTTAAGTTAATTTAAATTAAGTTCATCAAAACCTAATGTAAATGATCCTGATGACATCATTCATACCATAATGATGGTAAATGGACTTGATTTTATATAGAGCTTTATCACTACAAGGCATGCAAGGCACTAGTCGACCACTGGGAGCAACTTAGGGTTCAGTGTCTTGCCCAAGGACACTTCGACACATTTTCAGGTACTGGGATCGAACCCCCAACCTCTCAATCAGAAGACGACCCACTACCACCTGAGCCACGGTCGCTGATAAGGTGATTACACACACCTTATCAGTGCTCCCCAGAACATTTCCCCATAAAAAAAACGTTCCTTGCCTCACGGTGACGGCGTTTTATGTTGATTCTGTTCATTTCCGCGTTGAACCGTTTTCATTGGTTGATTCCATTTCATTTCATTTCATTTTATTTATTCTTTTTTCATGGTAATGCAACATAAATTGGTACAACAATCCAGCAAACACAACAATAATACATTCCATGAAAAGAAGAACAGGAGTAGGATGAAGAAAAAATCTTATAAACTCCTCCCCCATTCTTAACAAAAACGTTACAAATTAGATGGCCTCAACGATGCCAAAAGATAACAATAGCCCAGAACAGATTTTAACAATTTTCACTTTTTTTTTAATTTTTTTTAATTTTATTTCTCAATTATTATAAATGATTTTGCTAAAACCACAGTTGTTGTAAATTTAACAATTTTCACATTCATCTTCATACAAGTTAAGTATGTGCTGTTTATACTTGTATTTGAATTGAAGAATATTTGAACAACATTTTAGATCATTTTCTAGAGAGTTCCATTGTATCACCAGATACTGAGACACACATTTTTTTGAGGGTATTTCCTGCAAAAGGTTGTTTTAAGTCATTATTTCTTCTGCTTGTCTCACTGTTTACAGTAAAAAGGGTTTGAAGTCCATGCGGTAACAGACAGTGTTTTGCTTTATGAACAACTAATAAAGTTTGTAAAGCAACCAAGTCCATCAGTTTGAGTAGTCCTGACCTCAGAAACAGTCCTGTGGTATACTCTCTTGGAGCAACTCCATTAATTATTCTTATATTATTCTAGAGAAAAGAAATAAGGGCGTTAAATTAGTAATATAAGAATTACCCCATATCTCCAAACAATACATTAAATATGGCAAAATAAAGGAGCAATATAGAATTCTCATTGCCTTGTAATTCAACATAAACTTTACTTTACTCAAAACGGCAATGTTTTTACAAATTTTATTTCTTACGTAAGCTATGTGCGACTTCCACTTAAATTTTTCATCAATGAGAACTCCTAAAAACCTAAATTCTGACACTCTCTCAATAGTTATTCCATTTAAAGTTAAATTAACACTATCAGGATATTTTTGATTTGTGAACAACATACATTTTGTTTTGCTTAAGTTTAACGACAATTTGTTTTTATTAAACCATTTCTGAAGTTGGACCATTTCTTGTTCAACAGTTTCCATTAATGTTCCTAAGTTCTTCCCCGATACAAAAAAATTAGTATCGTCCACAAAAAGAACAAATGGTAAAATCTTTGATTCCTCACAGAGGTCATTAATATATAAAGTAAAAAGTTTGGGCCCCAGCACAGAGCCTTGAGGGACTCCACACTGTATTGTTTCTAACTTAGATTCATGACCTATATGCTCTACATATTATTGTCTATTTTCCAAGTAACTACTAATCCAGTTTAAAACTACACCTCTAATGCCATATGTACAGAACAGAACAGCTGTATTTATACTGAGAGTAGATTACACACAGGTGGCCTCTATTTAATTATTAGGGCAAGGTGTGAACATTCAGCAGTCATTAGGAATGTTTTAAAGGCAATTTAATGCACTCAGAAAAAAGCTGTATGAATACTTATGGATGCCTTTTCACTTTTCTATTTTTAAAATAATAACAGAATCATGTATCATTTTACTTTCACTTCATAGTTGTCTGTTACTTGTGTGTGAACTTTCAGTAAAAAATTCAAAATAAAATCTTTATGTTTATGGTTGTAAACCTGACAAAATGTGCAAAAGTTCAAGGTGTATTAGTACTTTCGAGAGGCACTGTACACTAGGGCGCTATAGAATCCAGTGTGATGGCATCACGGAGTCAAACAATAAAAAAACGGAATCTACTGTTGAAATGGACAGAATCGGGTTAAAAAGGCATTAGAGGTGTAGTTTTAAATGGTCCTGATGACATCATTCTAGACCATAATGATTACACAAAAACAAATGGAGGCAAGGATGCATCAGTTATTTCACCACTAGGGGTCAGAATATTTGACAGTATCAGAAGTTATCATTAATCTACGATGTTTCAGTTACAATTCCTGGTATTGATGGTCTAGTACACACATTATCAGTGCTCCCCAGAACATTTCCCCATAAAAAAACATTCCTTGCCTCACGGTGACAGCGTTTCATGTTGATTCTGTCCATTTCCGCGTTTAACCGTTTTCATTGGTCGATTCCGTGATTTATAGTTCCCTATTGGTGTTCAGCTGCAGCTGAGGGGAGGGGCTTCGCGTGTGTCTGTTTATGTCTGTAGCAGCGAATGAAGTTGTCAATTGAAACAGGTGAGGGGGAAAAAAACTAGAGATGAACCATAGATATATTAAGAGATGGACATGGTGCTGTTAGTATCGATACCTTTGTGAGAAAGTATAGTATCCGATACTAACTTTGAAAAATGACTTCTTTAACAGTTACTGTAATAGGCTGAAAACAACCAACAGTCTGTATTATATCTCTCTATCCACTACAGCAAAGATATTAATAATAAAACACTCTGATTTTCTGATGGTTTTTATTGATTAAATAACCTTAAATACTGTCATTAATCAGCAAGAACTTTTTTTAAAAAAAAATTACTCTCGTAGCATGAAAATAACTGACAGTCTTTATTAGGTCACATCTACACACACCTCTACTACACCAAATATATATATAGAAAAACACTAAAATATGATAATAATCAACTAAAAATATAACTTTTTTTCATTTAAAAATGATCGTGTGTATGTTTTGAACCCAGTATATCGTATGGTATTCTGCAAATTAAATACGATTAAACATTTGATTTATATTAATTAATTTATAAAACAAGTAAAGGAAACATCTCATTTTCTATATTCATAAAAAGATCATTTATGAAAAGATTTTTAGCTTGTGCTAGTAAGATGATTATTATCATTATGCAGATCTATCCTAGAATTTAATGTAACTAGAGACAGACCTGATAAAGGTAGTTTATGGTTTTCATGGTAATAGAGTGACCTTTGAATAATTTATTGGTAATAATTACATTATTAATTAGTGATGCACCAAAAATCTGACCAAACATGATGTTATAAAGACGTGAGTAAACGACACAGTCAGTGCATGCTTGTCTAGAAACAGACCAACTTGTCTGTGGACTCGTGGAGCGTCTGTATTTAATACATGTGAGCACTACAGAGTTGATGGAGCAGTAAGTGTGTTTTATGTGTGTGTGTCACTTAGACACTGTAGTTACATGTAGCCCTCCATTAACACAGACCTTTAATACATCACAACTGTACTTGGTCCACGTTATAAACATCATTACTCTGATAGAATTAAACGGTGTAATCACAGCTTCAATGCATTTTGTGTTTTAATTAGGGCTGCACCATTTTCACAAAAAACCTAATTGTGATTTTTCTGACAGATATTTCGATTCGATTTTACAATTTTTAAAAATATTTCATACATTTAAAATGCATATGTGTTTTTTTTTCCTAATTCTGTTTTCCACATCAATTTTTTAAAATTTTGTTTTTTTTAGAAATATTAATTAATTATTTCAGAAAATATTAGTTTTTAACTCCTGTAAGGAAACAAAATACTAATAAATTTAAAAAAAAAAAACCTTAATTCCTTTTGAGCACAATTATTTTAATTTTGTTATGTAAAATAAGTTTGTAATATGCTGCTCAAATGAATAATGAATGAATGAAAAATAAAGTAGATACAATTAAAAAGAAGATATAAGTTGTACTGTGAGAAAACAAAATAAAAACTAATAAAAAAGGAAACTATAATTAAACAAAAATGTATGTCAAAAATAAAAATGTAATTTAAAATAATGAGTGAAATACAATTAAAAGGTAGATATAAGTTGTAGTGACATGGATTATTCTGACTGTTCCTTTTTAATTATTCATGTCATATAAAGATGTATGAGAACAGCATTAATGTCACTATATTTACCCTCAGGGATCAATGATTTACTGAATCTGATCAGGTTTATTGATTAAGTTTTGATCAACTTAATTTAAATTAACCTCATTTAAATGATCCTGATGACATCATTCCAGAACGTAATGATTAAACAAAGCTAAATGTGCAAACATCACGTGTAAGAAGTGTTTTTTCACCACTAGAGGCTAGAATATTTTACAGTATCAGAAGTTATCAATAATCTATGATGTTTCATACTCTACAATCTCTGGTATTGATGATCTACAACAGAACAACTTTATCCAGATGTTCTGTAGCTCTGATCAAGTGAAGCTGATTAAAGCTGAGTCATGTTTTCACAGAGCACAGCAGCGCTATGAGAAACAGACAGAGCTTCACAGACATGTTAAAGTTAAACAGACACTGGTGTCTCTGATGTAGGAGTCAGTGATGATTTGTGTAGTTTTTTACCAGGTTAGACGGTGTTTAGGTGGTGTTTGAAACGACTACAAAGAGAGTTGGAATTACATTTCTGCATAAAAAATGTTCTTTCCCTCACAGTGACGGTGTTTAAACCCGATTCTGTGAATTTCCGTTGCGTTCACCTGAGGTCAGGTGTAGATGTAGTTCTACAATTAGACACTAGATGGAGCCCCAACATAAGTATTAGGTCTAAGCTCCTCCTTCCACTACTTTGACTGAAAATCTATCACACCGGTGTGTTTGGACTCTCAGATAATGTAGTGGAGGAGCTCAGAGATGTTGTTGGTGAGTGTCTTCAGATTTATTGAATTATTATGGTTTATTTTAAGCTCCTACAAGCAAGTATTTAAGTTAGAATATAGGTCATGTTAAAGTACACAGGCTGATTCCATGTTTATGTGTATTTTGACCCAAATGTAAGTTAACTCTACAGCCAAAGTGTTTGGCTTTACCAGTTTGTTTGTTTAGTGACATCTTAGTCAAAATACATTAAGATACTATTTGATCCAGTTGATATAATATATATATATAGTGATTTCATAGTGTAATTTAGGTTAAAACAATGAAGAATAAAATCACAGATATGTTAAGAGTAATAAATATTGGTTAAGAGTTTCAGTTAAATACATTTACATAAATACTAAAATTAATAAATAAGTTTATGGGTAAAATACATTGTTAAAAAGTTAGACTTTAATTAAAATGGATAAAATTTGTACAGCAAAGCACATGATTTAATTTTACAAATAGAAATAGTTAAACATTGTAGGTTGATTTAAAAACATTAAATATTAAATAGCAGAAAATTAATTTATTTAATAAATAAAATGTTTAAAATAGGAAAAGCTCAGGTGGTTCATTCTTTTAAAAACATTTGATTAGAACTCATTCTTCCTTTCTCTCTTTTTCATCCTTTTCTTTAAGGTTTTAAACCTGCTACAAAACCTACAACAAAACTGAATAAACTTTTAAAAGCTGAGGTGATCTCACGTCTTACTTGTGTTCCATCCATGTTCTTTCAAGCTGGACAAGCATTGTAGAAAATAAGCTTAACAAGTATCTGGTATGGTATTCTGCAAATTAAATATGATTTAAAATTAGATTTAGATTAATTAATTGATAAAAGAAGTAAAGGAAGTTTCTCACTTTCTACATTCATAAAAAGATCATTTATTTAAAGCGTGTGTGATTTCCCTTGTTTAATTCTATGAGACATGTGAATGATAAATGTGTTTTTTTTTTTTTTTTTTCACAAATCTATTTTATTTTGTTTGGTGTATTTTTCTGTAATGTATGTTTTTTGGAGCCATTATGTGTATTCAGAAAAAAAAGGGGAAAAAAATTATGCCAAGATTCACGGCTCTGCCCTACAAACACTGTAAAAGTTAACAAAAATCCATGTCCCACTTCTCTAGATGATCTGCAGCAACTTTGAGCCCCGTCAGTGAAACACCCTATGAAAAGTGTGTTACAATAGGACATTTGTCTCATATTAAATTATCTTCACGCTAACGCGCCAATATCCATTTTTCCACATTGAGCTGGTTTAGGGCTGGAGGTTTAACAACTGATTCACAAATGTTTGTTTGGTTCCTTCTCTGTGTTTAATCTCTAACTGTTCTACAGGACTCTGGAAGCCAGAACAAAGTGACACCTCAACGTTCTCAGGACCATGAAGCTCAGCCACAACAAAGAAACAAATCTAAGAGAAAAACTTCAGAGCAAAGAGTTCAACAGCAGAGCCAAGCTGGAGTTAAAGCTAAACATACATGTGACCAGTGTGGGAAGGCCTTTAGATTTAAATCATACCTCACTATACATCAAAGAATCCATTCTGGAGAAAAGCCATTTAATTGTGACCAGTGTGGAAAAGCTTTTACCGAGAGTTCTGCCTTAATAAGTCACAAAGTCATTCATACTGGAGTTAAAAAGTTTGAATGTGATGAATGTGGAAAGACTTTTAGTCATTCTAGAAACCTCAGTCAACATGTCCTCATTCATCGTGGAATCAGAGCTCACAGATGTGAACAGTGTGGAAAGACTTTTACACAAAGATCACATTTAACTCTGCACATGCAGACTCACTCCAGAACAGAGTTGTATCACTGTGACCACTGTGGGAAAATATATAAACACAAAAAAAACTTCACTGAACACCTGAGAACTCACACTGGACATGAAGTGTGTCCCTGTGACCAGTGTGACAAAGTTTTTACAACATATCAACAGTTAAAACAACACCAAATCAGCCACTCATCAGAAAGACCTCATAAATGTGACACATGTGGAACATCTTACAAGAGGAAATCTCACCTTAATCGACACCAACGAGTTCATGAGAAGAATGTTCTCAGATGTGATGAGTGTGGGAAGACCTTCAGCACTTCATCTGTTCTCCACTCACATCTCTGTGTGGATGGAGACATGGAGCAGGAATCATCTTCAGATCCCAGCGACACACGGATGGTGACGACACCTTCTGGTTCCAGTGTTGGACTGAAGAACCCAGAGATCAGGCTGCACAGGATTCCAACATAAACCTGCTGTCAGCTGGAAAATGGACACCAACAGTTCAGGAAGTTGTTGATCTTTGAAGGTGTGGTCTGAAAGAAAAGATCAATACAGTGATCAGTTGGAAAGGAAGCAGGAAGAAGTTTCCCTTTGTTCACTTTCTATACAGGATATACATTCTATAGCTTCTGTATTCATACATGATGTATATGAAGAATGATTCACATTATTATTATTATTATTATTATTATTATTATTATTATTATTATTATTATTATTATTATTATTATACACTAATGACAGATTCTATATCAGGGCTGTCAAACTCATTTTAGTTGAGGGTTCAAATATGGACCAGTTTGGGGTCCAAAGGGCTGCAGATTATAGGAAAACCAGCCCTAGATTATGAATGACTTTAATTTTTTGAAATGTTGTAAAATAATTTAGGAAAATTTGTATAACTTTCAAAAATTGAGAGTTCCTGCAACAATTGAGTTTAAAAATGACTCCCATCATATCAGCATGGGAAAACAGTGAGCTCTACAAATATTGTGGAGTTTACTCAAAATTTTGTGTTTTTAGAGGAGTTGTGATATCTACAACTGAAATAATTTTTAATTTACTCAATAATTTATGTTTTTTGTCATTTTTACTTTCTCCCGCAGGCTGAATTAGATGCTCTAAAGGGCCGGATTTGGCCCCCAGGCCTTGAGTTGGACACACATTCTATATGAAAGACAGTCTGAGATGTTCATCATGTGTTTGTATACTGTACATAATAATCATTAGTAGTTTTTTTATAGAATGTAGAGAAGGTGACTAACATTCTAATAGATGTAATAATCAGATCCTAACTTGTAGATGAATATACATGCTGTGTTAATACAGACCATCTTCATCATGTACCTTTGAATCTGTTTCTTTTCTCTGTGTTTATAAAGGATTCATATTTGTAATGAGTTTTAAATGAGTATCTAATACATCAAATAATGTTGCAAATTCCACTGAGTATACTTACAACTCGTGAGAAGATAAGTCATAGTGTTTATGGGAAAGACAATTGTGCCCAGATGGGAGGACATGGATGCTCACAGGCCACATCTAGCCTTATTTTTATTTTTAGTTACGCAGCGGATGTTTCCTGGAGGAATAATTTAACACGAAGTAGGCGATGGATTGATGGATATTTTTCTGTTAGACTGAGGATATACTGTAACTCTGCAAATGGACAGTGTGTGTTCGTCTTGCGTTGGATGGAAGGCTTGCGTTTTGGTACTTTTTTCTCAAAGGATATAATGACAGTGAGTTCTAATAATATTCAGTGGAGTCGACAAGTGGATATGGATGTTTCAAACATTCGGACTTTGGACTTTGGACTTGGGAGTACTGGGAACTGTACGGGACATCTCCAAATAGACAGTAGTTTTCTGCGTGCGTCTGATTGCGTGCTGTTTGTGCGCGTGTGTGTGATTGTCAGCGCGTCGCTTGGGCATAAATGTGGATGTGTACGTTGTGTGTGTACGTGTCCTGCGTGCGTGTGCGTGAGTATGTGCTCCATGAGCGTGAGTGATCCTGTGGTTGGGTGTGTCCAACGCTATGCGCTTTCGGGGGGAATGTGTGTGTATGATAAAACTAAAAACAAATGTATGACAGTGAGGATGAATTGAGCAAATTGGATATTGATAACAATGATACAGAATATATAAATGGTACAAATTATACAAATTATAGAGTAAATGAGTTTGGCTGTGACATAGATCCGGAAAAGCATTTGTTTAATAATATAATTAATGATTGTGATTACTATACTGACGAGCAATTTAAACGCATTAATATGAATGGAGCCTTTAGCATTCTACACTTTAATAGTAGGAGTTTGAACAAAAATTATAACAAAATTAAACAATATCTTAGTCAGTTTAATAAATTCAGTGTCATTGCTGTTTCTGAGACTTGGTTGGATGCAGATAGGTGCTGTGAAGTTCAATTAGATGGATATGAATTGTTCACTACAAATCGGATAAATAAAAGAGGTGGGGGCGTTGCACTATACATAGATACAGATCTGAGGTTTAGAAAGATTGATAGCAAGTCAACCACCATCGATGATGTTTTGGAGTGTATAACATGTGAAATTATTGTAGAAAAGTCTAAAAATATTGTTAGTTGTGTGTACAGAACACCTGGATCATGTCTAGACATTTTCAATGAAAAAATGGACAGCCTTTTTAGTAATTTAAACAAGGTCCATATTGTGTGTGGTGACTTTAATATCAATCTACTGAACCCTCAGAAAAATTTAAGAACAGACTTCATTAATACTATGTATAGCAACTCTCTTTTTCCCCTTATTGTTAAGCCAACCAGAATTACCACGGACACATCAACGTTAATAGATAATATATTTACTAATCAATTAGCAAGTCAAATTACAGCTGGAGTACTTATCAATGATATCACTGACCATCTTCCTATTTTTAGTATTTTTAAACAATTGCAAAATATTACAACCAAAATAAATGATTTCAAATATGTAAGACATCGAACACCTGAAGCTATTGCTGCTCTCAAGGGGGACTTATGTGCCCAAACTTGGGAAGAAGTGTATGCAACTCCTGACCCTGATAAGGCATACAATGCCTTCCTACTTACCCTAATCCAATTGTATGACCAGCACTGTCCGTGTAAGAAATACTATACTAAAAACAAAAACAGCCAGGATAAACCATGGCTAACCAAGGGCATAGCTAAGGCTTGTAAAAGAAAACAACAACTCTATAGAGTACATTTAAAGCAAAGGACTAAACAAACTGAAGAAAGATATAAAATGTATAAAAATAAGTTAACTCAAATAATAAGATTCAATAAAAAAGAATACTATCACAAATTGCTGGAGCAGAACAAGAGTGATATCCAGGGTACCTGGAAGGTATTGAATGGCATTATCAGGAATGGAAGAAAAAAGGAAGAATATCCAAATTACTTCACAATGAATAATTCAATCATCAGTGAAAAAAAGGAAATTGCTAATGCCTTTAATAGTTTTTTTGTCAGTGTTGGGCCGAAGTTAGCCAATGAAATTGTGCTACCAAGCAATGCCAATGAATTTGAAGAAATGAATATTAAAAATAATCTAAACTCACTTTTCATTAAAAGTGTTAGTGAGAGCGAAATCATTGAAATTGTACATTCCTTCAAAACTAAGAGATCAACAGATGGATCTGATATAGATATGGTCCTCGTGAAAGATATCATTGATTTTATTGTTACTCCTTTCATGTATATATGTAATCAGTCTTTCTCAATGGGTATCTTTCCGAGTAAAATGAAAACTGCCAAAGTAATACCTATTTTTAAAAGTGGAGAAAAGCAACAGTTTACCAATTACAGACCGATCTCAATACTCTCGCAGTTTTCAAAAATACTGGAAAAGCTATTTGTGAAACGACTTGATAGCTTTGTAGACAAGCATAACCTGTTAAGTGAACATCAGTATGGTTTTAGATCCAATAGGTCCACTTCAATGGCAGTTACGGAACTAGTAGAAAAGATATCAACATCTATTGAGAACAGTGAGTATGCTGTTGGAGTCTTTATTGACCTTAGCAAGGCCTTTGACACAATAGACCATTCATTGCTTTTAAGTAAATTAGAAAGGTATGGTGTCAGGGACTTAGCACATGATTGGCTAAAAAGTTATCTAAGTGACCGAAATCAGTATGTACATATTGATAATATCAACTCAATGGAGGCAAAAATAACCCACGGAGTTCCTCAGGGCTCCGTTTTGGGATCTAAACTATTTATTATGTACATTAATGAAATCAGCGAAGTCCTCAACAAATTACAATGTATTCTATTTGCCGATGATACCAGTTTGTATTGTTCGGGAAAAGATCTTGAGCTGCTTTTGAACACAGTAGGAACTGAACTTAAGATACTTAAAAAGTGGTTTGATGTAAATAAACTTTCCATAAATCTGCATAAAACGAAATATATTGTATTTGGAAACAAGGAAGTAAACAAACCATGTCGAATCAAAATTGGGGAGGTAGAAATTGAAAGGGTGTATGTTACAAAGTTTTTGGGAATCAATATTGATAATAAGTTAAATTGGAAAGCACACATAAATACACTAAAGACAAAAATTTCCAAACTTACTGCCATACTGTATAAAATAAAAACCTCTGTGAATCAAAATGCATTATATATACTGTACAATTCCCTCATCCTTCCATACCTTAGCTATTGTGTGGAAATATGGGGTAATACCTATAAAACTAATATACAACCCATCTTCTTATTACAAAAGAAAGCAATTAGAGTGATCAGCCATTCAGAATACCTTGCTCCAACAAATCCACTTTTTATTAGATTAAATATCTTAAAACTGCATGATCTTGTTGATGTCCACACAGCAGTTGTGATGTACAAGGCTCACAATCTCATGCTTCCTCACTGTTTACAAAAGATGTTTCAAACTAGAGAATCAAGATATAACCTCAGAGGAACTGATCTGCTACAAAAACCCATGGCGAAGAGTAACACTAAGAGGAGGTGTTTATCAGTCAAAGGAGTCGATCTATGGAACGGTCTACCTATACAACTTAAGGGCTCCAAAACTATTCATGCGTTTAAGAAAATGTACAAGTTAAATATTATAGAGAAGTATAGAACACTTGAATGAAACATTAGAAAAGAAGTTGATCGAGGATGCTTAATATAATTTTGATTGCTGAAGTTTAAGTTTTGTGCTTACATGTTACCATCGTTGGTATGAGAGAAACTGTATAATTGTGTTGTAGGGGAACAAAGGATGATTAATATTCAAAAATATTAATTATTAAATTTTAATATGTTCGTTGCCAGAGGTGCCATCTAGAATTGAGTTTTAAGTGTCCTAGATCACTTTATTTTAATTAATTGTTACAGTTCCCTGTTTTTGTAGTGGGTTCTTGACGTCAGAATAGAGGTTTAATAAAGGTTTAAATGTCAATAAAAACACAGCGTTTACAATATGTACATGTTTATTTTACAGGCTATTACCACGATGATAAATTAGGCAGTTTCACAATTATTCACAGTTATTTTGACTCATTGGTATCACACAAAATGTACATTTTAACACAGCTGTATGGTATCTACACATTCTGAGTGTTTTAGATGTTTGCGTGAATTTGGGATTTATAGGGATTTCCTAATGCTCTGAGGAAGAGGAAGAAGGAAAATGGAAAGTTAAAGTAATGAAATTAATAAAACTTTACCAAAATGAAAAATATGGACTATGAATCTAGAATTTTCGATTGAGAGGATTTGTTAAGTTATAAACCACCTTTTTGCCAGAATTGTGTGTGCGTGCAGTTTTACCCTCCTTCGAACAGGCGTGATGATGACAGCTCCTTCTGCGTAACCAGCAGTGTGTGGGGAAAAAGCTTTTCCTGCGTTTTTCCGAAGGCGTTTTCCGCTCATTCACTGTACGGGCCCGCGGGATACTGTCGGCCTGGCTGGGGTTCTGGTTCTCCTACACGGCACCACTCCTGGGCGTCGATGGGTAGTTTAACTAACATGTTCTCCAATCAAAGATGCTAGAGTTCGTTAAAGCTTACTCATGGGAGGCTATAAAAATTGATTTGCTCCAAAAATTAAAAACTGCTTGGTTAATTTCAAAAATGGAGATAAAACTTAAAGTTAGTCATTGTGGAAGTGACTAGTAGCCACTTCCTGACTGGAGAGAAGTTCAATCAATATCTCAAAAATTCTGCATCACTAAACTGAATAACATCTAACTGTTAAGTCAGATGCAAAGAGGAGGACTAGACAGAGACGTAAGAGAGAAGTAAGAGGGTAGTAAGAGCGTAGTAAGAGGGATAAGAGAGCGTGATAAGGGGGAGCGAGGCCTTTTATAAACATGTCAAGAGGTTATCTGATTGGTCAAAACACATCTGCAGTGTGGGAATGAGTGAAACCTGATTGGCTGGCAGAAAGAAGCGGGAGGCTTAACTTTCCTGTAAAGAAGACAAAATGGTGTGGCTATCCCACATGTGCTTCTTAAACAAAGAGTCATAAAACTAGATAGGGTGTTACCATGTTAGGTCTAAAATGGAGCATGGGTGTGTGTCAATTGCATGAACCCTTGAAAAATGACTTTCAATTGATTATCCCTTAAATGACTGATTTGAATTATTTCTAGCTTTAAGCATAACAAAGGAGGACAAATACACTTTTGATCAATGATCATGGAATATGAAGTTATAAACATTTCCCTTGAAATGTGATTGCATTAGTGCTTAAATATGTCAGATGGAGGCACACGATGAGTCTCTTTCCTGTAGACAAATGGTTAAAATCGAGGTCCCATGTCTGAAATTCGTTTAAATCACAGTTCTGCCTTTAAAGCATCAGATGGTGTATAGGTTTTATTTTTATTTCTTCCTTTTTAATCTTCATGTTGGAAGGATGTCTCTGGTGTAGGGTGTCAGGTTACATCCCTGTTATCTCTGTGTGGTGTCTGTTCTTTGGGGAGGATGGGTGTCAGCAAAAAGTCTGCAGGCAGAATGGCTGGGATTTGAAGAAATGTTCCTTGGTCCATTTTTCCATTGTCTGTTTTTGAGTCATAAAAGTGTAATAAAATTCCAAACGTGCGACAGTGTTTTTACCGCCTTTTGACCATCGACCAGGGTTCCTACATTCCCCCCTTTTCCGGGTAACGGCGAAATCCAGCGTCATTTCGGCGTTGTCCGGGAAACTTAGTGGACTCTGGTGATGACAGGTAAAAACAACACAGCACAACAATCTGGCTCTGGGTGGCTTTATGTGTTATTAGCTGACTGCGTGTTAAGATTGTAGAATTTTCTGACGTTCCTAGCGTGGTTACGAGATAACGTGGGATTCCACAAAAGAAAGAAAAATACATGATAATAGTGTGTTAACACATTAATCATGTTTTACTACGTTGGATACGATGTCTCAATTGATGATAGTCTGAATTGTTAGGACTCTAAAGGTCTGACATGAGTTTCTAACTGGTTGATAATTTTGAGAACAAAACGATCCTATCGTTTGGGACAAATTACAAGATTGAACTAAATTGACAAGAACTCGAGGAGAGAACTTGTGATGTTCGTCAATAAGTGAGATTTGATCACTTTAAATGAATAACAAAAGCATATGGGTGTATTGTAAATTCGTGCTTCATGGGAAGACTTATAGTGGTGACTGCGTTCAGACGCATATATTATGTAATACCAGTATCTATAGTGCCAATGTTAATGCTGGGATATGTTCTGAATTATTTCTTTCATAATCAGATTTTACTGCTGGAGTATAATTTTGTTGATGCTTTTGTAGCTTTTTAACAGTGGGAACAGATACTATGGTTTAACCCTTATAGTATCGTTGAGTGAAGGTCATGTTGCTATTTAATATGACACAAACATTTTGAAGTGTTAAGTAATTTCTTTTCAGACAGATTTTTGTGTTACCTTATGTTTTGGTACCTCCCATTGTTTATTGGGGGTTGTGAGGACATGTTGGGTTTAGCTATGGCACCACTAGCTGTTCATTGATGCGAGCACTGCTTAAACAAAGCACAGGGGTTAGACGTGTATTTGTACAAGAGTTTAAAGCTGTTTCACTTTTTCACCCCCCTTGTTTGAATGTGGGCGTCAACGCTGGTGATGCTCTGTTTTTAAACTGCTCCTAGTGTTGGTGTTGACCTGTTACACTACAGATGGGTTAGTAGAACATGCACAGCAAAGAAACATGGTGAGTCTTCAAAGTTAACACTTTAGGTTTTCAAAGTTTGTTGACTTAATGGGATAAACTTGGTTACTTTATCCATTTAAAATTTTAGCTGAATACCAAAGTTCTGAGTTGACATTTTAACGTTTGTTTTTAGAGCAAACTTGCATTGTTTTCACAAATTCTGCCGTGTCGAGGCCCATTTTGGCCAGTAAGCGATCTTTTGAAGTTCTCGTTTGTGGATTTTGTGTCTCTGTGTTGATCGCTTGTGTTGTGTGCGTTCGCCATAAATTCCCCCCTGTACGAGTAAGGAAGCACAAGCGTGAAGGTAGTGGTTCTGTCATGAGTATGAAATAGAACGTCATCAACAACACGCAGGTGATCTTTTGCTTCGAAGAGATCTTGAAGATCTGGGTATGAGTTGAATTCATGAGCTGATGGCTCACGGTCTATGAAGCCTGAAAGGAAATCAATCATAAATTGAATTGCTGGATCGTCCTCTTGGAAGAATTTCGAGTCACAAACAGTAAGAGAAGAATGTGTGGGTGTTTGCTTGTGATGAGAGCTGTAAGACAAATGCTCAATGTCGCTGTACGCATGTACAGACGAAATGGGTGGTGGCTGGGGTCTGAGCGGTGGTATTTCACAGTGAGGCTTTGCGTGTGTTGGGCTGCTGTCAGTCTGGCTGTATTTTATCAGGCTATGTTCCGACTGTTGGTCGGGCTCTGGTCTGGCTATTTTAAACACCGGATAGTTGCCTCTGCTGACATCAGGCTGAAGCTCAAGTGGTTTGGGTGTTTCCCGTTGTGAGTAAAGCTCAAGTCTCTGGAGATCTACAAAGGCGTCAAAGCGTTCCAGTAGGTCCCTTCCTATAACTAATGAGCTGGAATGATCAGGTGAAATGCACACAGGATGAACAACGGCTGTTTGTCCAAAGTTGAAGTTCACCAACATTCTTTTTCTCACAGTGACAGGTGTCTGATCATATGACATGATCTCTAGATGACAGTTTTCAACTTTAACATCTGCTGGGTTTGACATGTTGCAGAGAAGATAGAAAAGTTCACGTGGCATGATGGAGACGGTGGCTCCAGAATCGACTAATGCTTCATAATTAACGGCGTTGTTGAGGTAAGTGTCGACATAAAGTCTGTTGTTATTTCCCAAGCTAAGCTCACCTAAAATGCGTTTGAAGGGTGGATTTTCATCACCTGTAGGTGTGATTGGAGTGGGATCCAGCAGCGGTGCCGGATCTATTTGGGCTCTGTGTTGCATATCATCACGTGTGTCACTGCAACTGTCCCTGTCATTCTGGTAGGCGTGTCTGTTGGGATTAGACAGATTTTGGATCATTATTGTGTATTCCTACCATGTTCCGCGCATTTCAGACGGTGAACGTTTGCCGGTGTTCGTGGATCCGTGGTT
>NW_021144881.1:27500-28584 GCF_900634775.1 Gouania willdenowi | reverse complement strand
TCGCCGTCTCTGTGGGCTCACTCTCCAACCGAGCTCTCTTTTCCAGATGAGGAGCAGTCGCGTCATCTGCAATGTGAACAAATTCAAATTATTCTTTTCTTCGGTTTTAAATAAAAATAAAGTCAGGAATGAAAATAGGATGTTTTGGGAAATCTACCCTGAAGACAGCTCAGAGTCCGAATCCGAATTTGGCTGAAGGTTTATGTCCTCCCCATCTGAGTCACAAGGGTTTGCATTGTTCAGGATCAATTCCAACGCTTCTTGAGTGGTAAACCTTCTCTGCATTTTGAGTAGAATAAGTGTGGAGTGTCAGCAGGTGGAAGCAGCCAGCTATTTATTCCCCACAGCACAAAAGGCTGCATGACAACATGGTATTCCAGTGGTGTCCAATTCCGGTCCTCGAGGGCCACTAATCAGCACACCTTATTCAAATGATCATCCAGCTCTGCAGAAGCCTGATAATCATTTGAATCAGGTGTGTTGGAAGAGGTGACTCTGTTTCTTTCAATGTTTGTAGTCTGTGTTTGTTCTCCCCCAGCATCAAGCAGAACGAGTTAATAAACGGGGCATTGTGACTTTAGCTTCCAGGGCACTTCCCCCTAACATTCCAGACTTCCATTGTTAGAGTCAGGCTCTCCCCCCTGCTGATTTCTCAGGTGATTCATTTACAAATGAATAGATGCAAATTGTAGCCATCAGAGTCGTCAGTTTGGTCCTAGAGTTCATTTGACCCTGCTCTGGGACTTCTGGGGGGATATAGAAATCCCTGGGACTTCTAGTGTTAAGGTTCACCCCCAGGGACCAGGCCCCCCAGGCCCCCCAGGCCGAAAAGAGCACCCCTGGTGCCCTGGATGGGACGAGGCCACCGGGCTGAGCTAGGCTTAGTGATAAGGTTCACCCCCAGGGACCAGGCCCCCCAGGCCGGTCTCAGTGGTAGCAAAGAGCACCCCTGGATGGGACGAGGCCACCGGGCTGAGCTAGGCTTGGTGTCAAGGTTCACCCCCAGGGACCAGGCCCCCCAGGCCGGTCTCAGTGGTAGCAAAGAGCACCCCTGGATGGGACGAGGCCACCGGGCTGAGCTAGG
>NW_021144881.1:0-20000 GCF_900634775.1 Gouania willdenowi | reverse complement strand
TGGAACCAGGCCTCCAGGCTGGCTTCATTGGCAGCACAGAGGACCCCAGGCTGTCCTCAGCAAGAGAGAAAAGTAATTTTTTTTTTTTTGCCAAGTTTTTTTTCTAAGTTTTTTGCTCTGAAAAAACCTCCTCTCAATCTCGAACGGGTGGTGTGATTTTGTACCAGGGGTAACCTCGGTCAATGGGAGAAGGCAGTATCATAACTGCTCCGTTTGCTCTATCCCCTTTCTCCCATTGGCCTAGGTTACCCCTGGTGCAAAAAAACACTAAACTTATGTGGCGTCTTTTCGTGCCCCTGGTAGAACGTGGCACTTAGAAATTTTTCCGAGCGCCTTCTCGTGCCCCTGGTAGAACGTGGCACTTAGAAATTTTTCCGAGCGCCTTCTCGTGCCCCTGGTAGAACGTGGCACTTAGAAATTTTTCCGAGCGTCTTTTTGTGCCCCTGGTAGAACGTGGCACTTAGAAATTTTTCCGAGCGTCTTTTTGTGCCCCTGGTAGAACGTGGCACTTAGAAATTTTTCCGAGCGCCTTCTCGTGCCCCTGGTAGAACGTGGCACTTAGAAATTGAACCTGTGCTGCCGCTGGCCTCAGCGGCAGCACAGGTCCCCCCCCCTGGTGCCCTGGATGGGGACAAGGCCCACTGGCTTGTCTCATCCAGTTGGGGTTAACACTAGAAGTCCCACAGAGGTGTCAAATGAACTTTTTACCTATAAAACCCAGAGAGGTGTCATTTGACCCAAAGAGAACACAAAAATTATTTATTTTTAATGACAGTGTGGTGTGAGAAATGTGCAAAAGAACAACTGTGATTTGTTTTCAATGGTTTTTATTTGTGTAAAAAAAAAAAAACAAACAAAATAAATAAAAATAACGATAATAACAAAGCAACTGTGCACATATTTAGAAGAATCTCCTTCATCCTCTTATTGAGACTCGTGACATACTTGGCACTGCCACGGTATCTCTCTCCTACATTTGCCACATGTGTATTTGTGGCAATGAACACATCGCACAGTTGCGCGATTGCTCTTGCAGCAATGGTTGATCTGACACTTAGCCCTTTTCCCAGGGCCAGGTGTAGGCGGTTGTTGTTGGCGCAGTTGCTCTTTGAGTGCCTTCTTTTCACTCACATGAGAGTTAGCCAACTCTCTTGCTAGCTGAACCAGGAAGTCCACCCGTCTCTCCTGCACCCCGGTGCATGCTTGATAAAGCAGATGTGCATTGAGTGCCGCCATGTCGATCATGTTGTAGAACACGGCGACTGGCCATCGCCGTGTTCCTGTGCGCACACTGTACTCCCGCACCATCTGGTCCATCACATCCACTCCGCACTTTGTGGTGTTGTATTGGGTGATGGTGTTTGGCTTCCTTTTGATGGTTTCCTCAGTCTCAACCACGCTGTGCATGCTGCTGAGAATGTAGACGGTCTTTTTTCGTTTGGGCGCATACACCGTCAGCGTGGCACCAGTGGTGGAAAACACCTAAAAAAGAAGAAATTGTGTTATTATAGCGGTTTTAAACACAATGACACACTCAGAGGTGTTGATGGAATAAAAAGACCAACAACATACCTGAGTGGTGAATTCCTTGCGGTCCATCTTTCTAGTTGACTGAGGAATTTCCCGGCGAATCTTGTTGACTGTCCCGAGGATGGTGGTTTTCCGGCTGAGCAGTCGTCGTGCAAGTGTCAGTGATGTAAAGAAATTGTCCGTGGTGACCGTCCTGCCTTTGTCCATAAATGGTTCCATCAGCTTCATCACCACACTCTCAGAAAGTCTCTCCTCACTGGGACGACTGGGGTCCTTTCCAAGATATGGGAGGACATTGCAGATGTACTTTGTTTTCAAATCACAAGCCACCCAAAACTTTATGCCAAATTTGTCGGGTTTTGTTGCAATGTACTGCAGGAAACAGCAGCGAGTCTTCGATGGGAAAAGCTGTTCATCAATTGTGATGTGTCGACCAGGGTTGTAGCATGTGATGCAGTTGGTAACAAACGATCCCCACACATCCGAAATTGCAGCAAACTTATCTGTCTGCACTCGCTCACTGCGCGTAAACATGTCATCAAATCGTAGGTGACGCATGATGTCTTGGAAACGGTTTCGTGACATAATTCCAGTGATAAGTGGGTTTCCCAGGCATGCTGACCAGCTGTCACGCAGAGATGGAACCTTGGTCACCCCCCTCAAAATAATAACAGAAATAAATGCCATTAGTTCATGGAGGATCATGAACCAGTCCGTCTGCTCCGTTTGCCGTGCATGCTGAATAGTCCATTCTTGAATGGGACGGAGCATGCCAACAGTAATGAAACAGAGGAAGCTCTGAAGGCGACTCCTGATTCTTCTTCTGGCCTTTGCTGTTGGCTCTCCATCTGCAGCGTACGGTTCCATTGGAGTGAAACGGAGAATTGTACCCACATGTTCTTCATGCCACACTGTGCCCTCTTTCGCCGTCTCTGTGGGCTCACTCTCCAACCGAGCTCTCTTTTCCAGATGAGGAGCAGTCGCGTCATCTGCAATGTGAACAAATTCAAATTATTCTTTTCTTCGGTTTTAAATAAAAATAAAGTCAGGAAATGAAAATAGGATGTTTGGGAAATCTAACCTGAAGACAGCTCAGAGTCCGAATCCGAATTTGGCTGAAGGTTTATGTCCTCCCTATCTGAGTCACAAGGGTTTGCATTGTTCAGGATCAATTCCAACGCTTCTTGAGTGGTAAACCTTCTCTGCATTTTGAGTAGAATAAGTGTGGAGTGTCAGCAGGTGGAAGCAGCCAGCTATTTATTCCCCACAGCACAAAAGGCTGCATGACAACAGGGTATTCCAGTGGTGTCCAATTCCGGTCCTCGAGGGCCACTAATCAGCACACCTTATTCAAATGATCATCCAGCTCTGCAGAAGCCTGATAATCATTTGAATCAGGTGTGTTGGAAGAGGTGACTCTGTTTCTTTCAATGTTTGTAGTCTGTGTTTGTTCTCCCCCAGCATCAAGCAGAACGAGTTAATAAACGGGGCATTGTGACTTTAGCTTCCAGGGCACTTCCCCCTAACATTCCAGACTTCCATTGTTAGAGTCAGGCTCTCCCCCCTGCTGATTTCTCAGGTGATTCATTTACAAATGAATAGATGCAAATTGTAGCCATCAGAGTCGTCAGTTTGGTCCTAGAGTTCATTTGACCCTGCTCTGGGACTTCTGGGGGGATATAGAAATCCCTGGGACTTCTAGTGTTAATTCTATGGGACATGAACATGATAAATGTGTTTGTTTTTTTTTTCTTTACTTTTACTTTTATATATTTTTTTGTTTGGTGTATTTTTCTGTAATGTATGTTTTTTTTATGTGTATTTTTGTATCTTTCTGTTGTGTTTTTGTGCATTTTTGTATGATTATTATTATTATTTTTGCCTTTGTAGTGTGATTCTGGAGTCATTTTGTGTATTTTTCTATAAATATTTAGTTTTGTGTATTTTGAGTCATTTTCATATTTTTGTTGTCATTTGGTGTATTTTTCTGTAATGTATGTTCTTGGGGCGTTTTTGTGCATTTCTGTTATCATTTTGTGTAAATATTGTTTAGTTTTTTTGTTTTACGTAGTTATGTGTATTTTTGTATTTCTAAATTTGACATAAAAAGCTACAAGCTCTTCAGGCAGATGTTGCCAAATGTGTGAAAATAACAGATGTTTGCTGATGGCTATGGTGGAGCTTCATCTTCAGCAGCATCTGAAGCGGCCACAGCCCACAGGTGATGATGGTGGAGGTGGTCGTCAGGTGGATGAGGGGAAGGGGAAACAGGAGGAGGAGAGACCCGCGGCCTCCGCAGGTGAGAGTGGAGGGAATCTGAACTACAGCTAAGAAGTGATGAACTGTCGTCTACCTGGGTCAGATATCAATCAAGATTGGGTGTCATTTATTTTTGTTGTGCTTGTTAACTTTAACACAATCAGTCGTTAGAAGTAGGACATTTTATAATTTAGCTAGCTGTGCATGCTGGGCAAAAAAAAAAAGGAGATTTATTGAATATATAAAAAAATATATATAAAATATATATATATAAATTTATTTTGCAAATTTGAGTTTAAAAAAAGAGAAGAGTGAACTGTTGAGAAAGTTATTTTGTAGCATGATGAGGTAAAATATAATGATCAAAAACTCATTATAATGTATCAGATAACATTAGATTAAACTTTACTGTCATTTAACAAAGTACCGTCCAGAGAAAACGTTTTGCATCTAACTTGAGAGAAAAACAAGTAAAGAATAAGAATTAGTGCATCTTAATAAGTCTTAATATATAAGACACTTGGTGGAATAAATATAAGAATGAGGTATTGTTTATACAAACAGCTGTTTTCTTCCAGCCTTAACCTCTCACTGTCTCTTATAGGATGATGTCACTCATTTTTGGGAGCCTGTCGTTGTTTCCTCTCAGTAAGTACTGTATAGAATACATGATTCAGCTATTTTTCTAGAGTGAACATATCAATACTGTGATCATCTGATCAAGTCCATCAGGTGTTTATTTCTCACCTTTCTCTGTTTGTCTCCTTACACTTTTTAAAGGTTGCCATGTCTGTGTTACTGCTGTGGAGGTCTAAGGTGACTGTTTATTGATGTGGTGAGTACATAGTCTGTGAAAATATCACTAAATCTGTCATTTATTCATTTTAATATTCATCAATGATCATGTCTCACTTCTATTCCTCTCTGTCCTAATTTCAGGATCCCATTATATGTTGTACATTGTTCAGGAGGTTAACTAGACCAAGCAGCTTTTAGGTTTCTGTTAAGTACTGTAGTGTGGATGAGCCGTGAAATAAGGGTTACTGAAGTCTTGTCAGAATTCGCCTTTTATTATCGAACAAGGGAAGCAGGACTATCGCACACAGTGCTCTTACACACCATCCACACTGTCAGCACGTGAACTAACACACTCCTTTTCCTCCCGCCCACACTTATTAATCCTCATTCTACTCCCGCCAACCACGAACTAACGCGAGAGTGAAGACACAACAAAAGGAAACGTCACAATCACATACATTAATTCAGGGCGGCAAACACACACGGAAACACCCAGACATGGCAACATAGAACAACATTAAGGCTGGATTCACCGGCATCACATAGCCCCCTTCTAAAGGGTCAGCCGTCCCGGCGACCCCATTAATCCACATAATCCGTTAGGTAACCAGGGCGCCTGCGGGTCCGCACAGGGCGCTCGCGCTCCTCGGGTGTCACCGCTGAGTGGGGCTCACCCGCGAGAGCGGAAATCAGTCCATCTTCTCCCTGGGCAGTCTGTGGAGCCTGTGGGTGGTATGGTGCAAGTCTGTCCCGATGCAACACCACGACTCGTCCCCTGATCGGCATGCGCACTCGGACACCACATCATTCAGTTTGTCCATCACCTCACCGGGCCCCTGCCACTGGCTGCTCAGTTTAGGGCAAACTCCCTTCTTCCGCGCGGGACAGTATACCCACACCTTGTCTCCCGCAGCAAACACCTGTCCCCTGCACCGTGTGTCATACGCCCTCTTTTGACGCACTCCAGCGCTGGTCTGAGCCTGGCGGGTGAAATCATGGATCTCGTGAAGGCGATCCCTCAGCCGCCGATAATAATCCATTTCTTTTCCACCAGCGATCTCCGGTTCAGGTGGGACTCCGAACACTAAATCCACCGGTGTCCGGAGCTCCCGTCCGAACATAAGGGCTGCCGGTGTGCACTGACTGGACTCCTGGACTGCAGTGCGGTACGACCAGAGGACCAGCGGCAAATACCGGTCCCAGTCCCGCTGATGATGACTGGTCAGAATAGCGAGCTGGGTTGCAAGAGTGCGGTTAAACCGCTCCACCAACCCGTCACTTTGGGGGTGAAGAGGTGTGGTTCTGGTCTTGTGTACCCCGAGTCGCTGACAGACCTCGTTAAAGACCTGGGATTCGAAGTTTCGGCCCTGATCGCTGTGGAGCTCCGCCGGGACTCCGAAACGAGTGAACATCTCCTCAACCAGCTTCTCTGCGGTGGTGATGGCACTCTGATCCGGCACCGCATATGCCTCCGGCCACTTAGTGAAATAATCCATGGCCACGAGAACATAGCGGTGCCGAGCGTCAGTCACGGGAAACAACGGGCCGAGGATATCCACTCCCACCCGCTCCATCAGCCGCTCGAACGTTGCTGGTGCGTTGCAGAGCCCAAACGGCATCACCCGAAACTGCCACAGTCCCTGACCACAACTCCACCTGCCAGTAACCACTCCGCAGGTCGAGGGAGCTGAACCAACTGGAACCAGCAATCCAATCCAGTGCGTCATCGATCCGGGGGAGGGGATAAGAGTCTTTCTTAGTGACACTATTAAGACGTCGATAATCCACACAAAATCGCCAGTTCCCATTTTTCTTTTTAACCAGCACGGCTGGTGCTGCCCACGGGCTGTCAGACGGCTCAATCACTCCATCATCTGCCATCTGACGGATCATGTCTGCTGCTGCCTGTCGCTTGGCGAACGCCAATCTGTGATGACGTAAGCGAACAGGCGGGGCTGAACCTGTGTCAATGTGGTGCTGGACCAACCCCGTCTGTGTACAGTCCTCATCCTTGGCAGCGAAAATGTCCACAAAGTCTTTTAGGAGGCCCTCCAAATCTTGCTTTTGTCGGGGATTTAATCCATTGCAGCTGCGTTGTAAAAGCTCCTGCACCGCTCTCGTTGATTCCGCGGAGGGGGAGTTGCTGGTGGAGGGGATCCTCACTGGTGCTTTACAGGTGTTTTGCGTGGAACTGCTGACTGCGTTAATTCTCTTGGTTATGCCCGCCTTCCTTCCACGTTGCAGCCCGATGGTCACGCCCCCCAGTGTGATGCTTGCTTTGGTGGCGTTGATGCAGGCTCCCCAGTGTGACAGTAAGTCCAGGCCGATGATGCACGGCTCCTTAATGTCAGCCAGCCAAAACTCGTGCACCACCTCCTGACCACCAACCCGGACCCGAAGCAGCTTCCTCGTCGTGAGCCCCGTCTTTTCTCCCGTCACCGTCATCAGCTGGGTCTGGGTGGGGGTCCATGCATTTGTCAGTGGTCCGCTGGTGCCCATTAAAACGCCCGGTCGCACCAGGGAGATGGTAGACCCCGTGTCTATGAGCGCCTGACAGCTCTGATCATCAAGCTGGCAGGTCAAATATAGTCCCTTGGTATGACCAAAATGTTCCACCAGCGTGCAACGGCCTTGGAGGGGTATAGTGGGCTGGGATGGCAACCCCCTCATCGGGCCATCCCGCTGTTGTTTCCCTCCAGCGGGGTTGTTTTGACTCTCGGTGCGGGGGCGGGGCAGTCGCATGCGACGTGCCCAGGCTCATCACACCGATAGCAGCGGTCAGATGAGCGGCGTGGGCGCTGTCTGGTCGATGAACGTCGCTGCTGAAATTGCGGGGTGGGTGACTGGGCTTGGCGTACCTCCTCAATGTCATAGTCAGCCATCCTGACGCAGGGTTGAATGCTTGGTGCCGCCCGTGCTGTGGAGATGACGTCTTCAACACGCTCTGCCTCCCGGAGTGCCTCCTCCAGTGTCTGAGGCGTCGCCAGGCGAACATGTTGGCGGAGCCGTTCGGGGGCGAGTCCTTGCAGGAACGCATGGAGAGCTAACTCTTCCTGTATCATGTGGGGGAAACAAGGGTAACCCCTGCGAACGTGTAGCTGAATGTCCGCCGCAAAGGCGCCCAGGCTTTCTCCTTCCCGGCGGCGGTTGTTTAACTTTTCTCTTTCTACTGTCTCTGACGAGCACTGTCCGAACCGCCGTTCTAACGGCGTAGACAGTGCGAGCAAGTTCCGCTCCTCTGCTGGGGCCAAGTCCAGAAGCACCTGCTGCGCCCGGCCTTCCAGTGCGAGGGCCAGATGTGTGGCGGTGTCTCCTTCGCTCCATCCGTTGTGTGCTGCAGCGATTCGAACCTGTTTGAGGTATAACTCCAGCTGGTTTGTGCCGTCATATTTCGGCAACTTGACCGCAGCCTTGGGTGTGACTGTAGTGGCGGCGGGCTGTTGCGGTTCGGGGCTGTAGCTCTGTCGTTCTGCAGGTTTCTGGTCTCGAACCGCAGTGGGCCTTAGTGACTCAGGGTGGTGTGGCCGCTTGTCGCTGGAGCCGTCGGGGAGACATGGGGTTCTCCACTTCTCCGCGACCCAGGCTGCTCTCTCTCGGCGGCGGCGGGCATCTTCCCGCAGTTCTGTTGGACTTCCGTCACGTTCCATCATCCCACTTCTGACACCAATGTAGTGGGGATGAGCCGTGAAATAAGGGTTACTGAAGTCTTGTCAGAATTCGCCTTTTATTATCGAACAAGGGAGCAGGACTATCGCACACAGTGCTCTTACACACCATCCACACTGTCAGCACGTGAACTAACACACTCCTTTTCCTCCCGCCCACACTTATTAATCCTCGTTCTACTCCCGCCAACCACGAACTAACGCGAGAGTGAGGACACAACAAAAGGAAACGTCACAATCACATACATTAATTCAGGGCGGCAAACACACACGAAAACACCCAACGTGGCAACCCAGACATGGCAACATAGAACAACATTAAGGCTGGATTCACTGGCATCACAGTACTGTATAGAATAACAGGACTGGGAGGATGGTGTAGGTTTAAGTTTATTAGACATGTAGATTTACACCAACAAGACAGTGTATAAGCATTGTTACAAGAAAGTTTGTTTTCATTCATAGGCTTCATTGTCTTTCCATCAATACCTGGTGTGTCCCATCACCTAGTGTCCACCTGGAGGCGGAGCCTGCACTTCAGTCTGCCTTTGGGGGCTTTTTGACCATCATCTGTGTCTCTGAACCAGTGGGTGATGATGAACAGTATCATAACATTAGACACAGGTCCTTTGCACTATGGGAGGACAGTGTCTTTATCTGGACTCCTGCTGTTCTCCTTCCTCAGAGTCACAGCTCAGGGGGCGGAGCCTCTGCTGCCTGAGCAGCTGAGATCAGTCTGTTACATGTTCCATGTCCTCTCCTCTATGTAGCGCTGTTTATAAGAGTAGAACATTTATTTTCCTCTATAAACAAGATGGTTCACCAACTTAGTCGTCCTCCTAAGACACTCATCATGTCCCTCATCGTCTCTGTTTGCTCTGTCTGAAGCGCTGCAGCGCGTCACACACACTTTACCGCTTCCTCAGCAACCACACGTCATGAGTTGTCATCACATTTTGATTGGTTGATGTGTGTTTTTCACCAATAGGGAAGAGGTGTATTTTTTGCTTTCAAACACTTTTGCTTTGTGAGAGAAGGTAGAACGTCCCGTTTTTACTCTTCGTTTACACACTGAACGCAACAAAAATGACCAGGAAAAGTGCAGCGTTTTTAATCTATCATAACTATTGTTGTACTTGTTCTATCAAGATCATTTAAAAACTAGTTTATAGTTTTAACAGTTTAAATTAACACTGTGAGGCTGCATCTAGTCGCTCTGCTGTCTTAAATCAGTCATGTGATCAGGATGCGGCGACGCGTCCATCGACTACAGAGGGTTAACTCACTTTTCTGCTCAGACACAGAAATGGAGGTTGGTGAAAGGAAGAAGACACACTGAACCACAAGCCCAGATCCATGTCTCGTAAACCAGGGGTCGTGAGTTCAATTCTCACTGAGGCCTTTATTCCCTGTTACCTTCAGGTCAAAGGAGGTGGGGCTAAGGGTTTTGTTCACACCCTTTAACCTCTCTAGGATCGGTTTGAATGGAAAGCGTTCCTGGTTTGTGAAGTCTCCAGAGGACCAGGGAAGTGAGCTGAAGACTCTCCAGTGTAACTCTCAGCTGTGACAGCAGGGGGCGTGGTCTCCTTCAGTCCACTTACCAAAGACTTCACTGGCCTGTGGAGTGTATCACTGATTGTGATTCTGATAAAATGTTTATTCTAAGAACAAAAACTTGGTTTTAATATAGATTTAAGTTTATTTCAAAATGAGTCAACTTGTATCAAGAAACAGCTTAATCATTTTTCACTAATACTGAGTCAGTTTTTACTTAGATTAGTTGTTTTCTTCTTGTTCCAAAGCTTTCATTTGCCAAAATTAAATAAAAACAAAACATTTTTTTTAACAAGAATTATTTGCTTATAGTCAGTATATTTCACTTATTAAGTTGTAGGAAGTTTGATTTCAAGTAGTTTAATCTAATAATCAGCCATTTGTGCTTATTTTAACCCTTTAGAATATTTATCAGGACATTCTTATTTTAAGATTAACTTGCTGCATGAACAGATAATGTCTCTTGTTTTAAGAATTCTCCTCAAATGTAGTGTTTTTTCTTATATTTTATCTCTAATTTGCAGCAAAGTCTTTGTTTTAAGATCAAATAGAGAGCAGCAGCTTTTCTGGGACAGTCCACAACAACATTAACTATGATATTGGTCAACAGATGAACTCCTCTGTCCTGTTGGTTAGGACAACGTGTCTAACAATAAAAGCCCATCATCACAGAGCTTCATTTGGACATTTCCTGATTAGCAATCATTTATTAGCTTTAGGTTTGGACCAGACGTGGGCCACATAATACTCAGTCTAGTATTGGCCACACCCCAAGGTATCGCTCAAAATACATACAGTATATGTAGAACTGTACATAGAACTGTAATATGGTTCCCCAGTTTAGCACTAAATTATAATTTTTATAGATTTTTCATGGCAATTACTATTACAATGTAAATTATCTGAACTCATTTCTAATGTAATTACAATTACAACAGCAACATATTTTTTAAATTACAATTATACCATCATTTTAATTCATGATCACTAGGGATGCAACGATTAATCGTAAGGCAGTTAAAAATCGATTCATAGGTATCACGGTTCACATCGATGCGCTGAAAAATGAATCGCAGTACTTTTTTTAAACAGCAGAGGCCGCTATATATTTATCCTTGCAGAAGTGTTGGTGGCGGGCAGAATCTGCTACTACTTTCTTTCTGACCAACTTCTACTCTTAAACATGTTCATAAATGATTCCTTACCCCTTTAGCACCAAAAGAACATCTGTAATATTACGTGAATATCTTTAAAAGTCACGTTTTTCTATTAGCTCTGTCTGCTAGCATAGCATCTCTTCTTCACCGGTAAATTAGCTGCATGCCAACCGACCACTGGGTTACCAGCGCCCTCTGCTGGTCCAAACAAATCTGACTTAAGAGACAGTGCAGAGTGTTTTTTTTTTAAAGTCCAATTGTTAAGGCACAAAATACATTTTCAGTTGCACTTTTAAAAAGAAAAAGAACTATTATGTAGTTTTACATTGTTTACTATAGAACCAGAATTTAAATTAAAAGGCTTCTTCTTCTTTTGTATTATTCCTTTATTTATTTCATTCAAGATTTATTTTTAGTTAAATTGCATTGTTTTGAATAGTTTATCAATTGGTTCTTTTAACAATGAAAAATAAAAGGAAAATAGTGCAGTATTTTCTAGTTTTTCCCCCCCAAAAAATAAAGGAATATTTTTTAGTCATCATTTGTCTACAGTCCCATTTTGTAAAACAAATCGTGAGAGAATCGTATCGTGAACTCAGTATCATAAAAAATTTCAAAAAATAAAAATTGAGTTAGGACCATCATTAGACCCTAAAAACTACTGCAAATATAATGCACATACTTAAACAGGGCTTAGAAAGCAGTAAGACACAAAAAATGACAAAAAAAAAATCACCCAAAATCAAAAATAAGGCTATAGCAAAGCCATATTTTTTTAAAAATTTCAAAAAATAAAAAATAAAAATTGAGTTAGGACCATCATTAGACCCGAAAAACTACTGCAAATATAATGCACATACTTAAACAGGGCTAAGAAAGCAGTAAAACACAAAAAATGACAAAAACCAAAAATCACCCAAAATCAAAAGACTATAGCAAGGCATTTTTTTTCAAAATTAAAAAAAAAAAAAAAATTGAGTTAGGACCATCATTAGACCATAAAAACTACTGCAAATATAATGCACATACTTAAACTAGGCTAAGAAAGCAGTAAGGCACAAAAAATGACAAAAACCAAAAATCACCCAAAATCAAAAGACTATAGCAAGGCATTTTTAATAAAAAAAATAAAAAATTAGTTAGGACCATCATTAGATATCAAAACACAACAACATAGGTTTTAAACAGTAAAGATAATAAAGTGCTTTTCTGTATCACAGATTACGTGGATCAGCTCCTAGACCTCCTATTTGAAAAGGTCTTGGAGGACTCCGCCCCAGCTGATGTCAATCCCCGTCCCTGTAGATCTGTCTGCTCAGTTTGACAGACCTGAGAAGCAGCAGGTGGTTGGCAGATATGTGTCCAGGTTCAGTCAAGGGCAGGTCTGAACCCCACATAATGTCCTTGGTCGTCTGGGAACTCAGTTCTTATTCTTAGGACAACACAAGCAGGGAGAGGAACCCAAAAAGCCCAACACCAGCTCACAAAGCTTCTTTATGCCAAGTACCTAGAACCACTGAAAACACAACATATTGTGTAAAAATGTGTTTTGGATGACTTGTGTGTGTCATCAACAATAAAAGTTTCATGTTTATACATTGATTTGTGTGATTTCAGTCTTTCATTTCAAACATATTATCTCCATAGCTGTAGAGGTCCATAGTGTGCTCTATATACTGTATATATAATGAATGCATTCTGCAGGTAGAACACATTCAGACACACTACTACCAGACCTGGATGATCCATCATACAAGCAGGTGTCTTTAGAAGCTGATGTATTCTTCTTGTAACATATATAAAATGAAAAGATAAGTGAGCCAGGCTAGCAGATAATAATCATTACTATTTCATTAACTAATGATTGACATTAGCTGTGGTATCTCCCTGGAGAAGATGTTTTCTGGCTCTGTTGCCATGGTTACACAGTTTCCACAAGTGCACCTATGCAAAGAAAGTGAATGAACATTTGAAAACACTGCCAGTGCAGTTTCATTTGGCTGTTTTTAACATCAATGTGTTTAACCATAAAGGCAGTCGACCACCAGAGAACGCTTTAACCTTTGTCTTGTGTTAGTGTCAGCACCGACTAGTTTTTAGTTTTTAAATACATAAAAGAGTCACATTCATGTGTTTATTGATCAAGGCTTTTTGACTTTGTCAGGAACCTCTATTTCAACAAATAAAATTAAAATAATAAAAAATAATAAGATTATAAATCAATAATTAGAGCCAAAACTGAAATGATAAGTGCACTGTCAGCTGACACACTGACAGACAGCTCCTCTCCTAACCAGCCCTGCTTCAACATCAACCACAACAACCACAGCCACTAATGTCCAGTGACCCCAGAGACATTTATATATACATATATAATTAGTTTCTGATCATGTTTAATAAAGTATGTTACAAATACAGAGTAGCCAGGATTAGTGCACACAGTGATAAGTGTGCCATATTTATTTTAACTAGATTTATATTTGTGAAAGTTTAAGTATAGGATACAGATATATAATATTTATTGTGTGTGACGTGTATTTGAAAAATAATAATTAAAAAAATATAAAAAATAATTTTAATCCGTTTTTACCTTTTTTTCTTCTTTTTTTTTTAACCAATTATGAGACATTTCCACCCCATTTTAATTCCAGGCTGACCCCACATGGGGTCCTGACCCCAAGGTTAAAAAACTGCAATAAGCTAATGACTCCATATCCATTGTTTGTATTTTATAAATCTGTTCTACTATATTTTAATGGTTTATTGAATATTTTGTTTGTGACATATTTTTGCTACAATTTAAGGAGTGGCTTTTTTTGGGGGGGAGGTATCACTAATATATACTGTATATATATATATGTATATATATATATACAGTATATATTTATATTTATTTATATATATATACACACAGACAAAGCAAATGTGTACAAAGGTTATTAAGAGGTAAATATAGAATGAATCATGATTTTGACGTACAAAAGGAATGTTCCAGTATTTAAATGTGTGAGAGTGCACGTAGTTAATTTCAGACTAAATAATATATTGTCTAAAAAAGATGTGAGTGTTTTAAATTTCTGAAGAACTGAGTAAACAGTTGTTTTCCCTCATTTCACCTTCTCTCCCTTTCTTTGACTTTTTGTCCTGGTTTTCCTTTCTTGAGGAAAAACATGCTGCTTTCTATCTCCTGCTCCACATCACATCCACAGTTCAGATATACCTGACTCAGCACTGCAGACTACCTGTATACATATACCTGACTCAGCACTGCAGACTACCTGTTTACATATACCTGACTCAGCACTGCAGACTACCTGTATACATATACCTGACTCAGCACTGCAGACTACCTGTTTACATATACCTGACTCAGCACTGCAGACTACCTGTATACATATACCTGACTCAGCACTGCAGACTACCTGTATACATATACCTGACTCAGCACTGCAGACTACCTGTATACATATACCTGACTCAGCACTACAGACTACCTGTTTACATATACCTGACTCAGCACTACAGACTACCTGTATACATATACCTGACTCAGCACTGCAGACTACCTGTATACATATACCTGACTCAGCACTGCAGACTACCTGTATACATATACCTGACTCAGCACTGCAGACTACCTGTATACATATACCTGACTCAGCACTGCAGACTACCTGTTTACATATACCTGACTCAGCACTGCAGACTACCTGTATACATATACCTGACTCAGCACTGCTGACTACCTGTATACATATACCTGACTCAGCACTGCAGACTACCTGTATACATATACCTGACTCAGCACTGCAGACTACCTGTATACATATACCTGACTCAGCACTACAGACTACCTGTATACATATACCTGACTCAGCACTGCAGACTACCTGTATACATATACCTGACTCAGCACTGCAGACTACCTGTATACATATACCTGACTCAGCACTGCAGACTACCTGTATACATATACCTGACTCAGCACTGCAGACTACCTGTATACATATACCTGACTCAGCAGACTACCTGTATACATATACCTGACTCAGCACTGCAGACTACCTGTATACATATACCTGACTCAGCACTGCAGACTACCTGTATACATATACCTGACTCAGCACTGCAGACTACCTGTATACATATACCTGACTCAGCACTGCAGACTACCTGTATACATATACCTGACTCAGCACTGCAGACTACCTGTATACATATACCTGACTCAGCACTGCAGACTACCTGTATACATATACCTGACTCAGCACTGCAGACTACCTGTATACATATACCTGACTCAGCACTGCAGACTACCTGTATACATATACCTGACTCAGCACTGCAGACTACCTGTTTACATATACCTGACTCAGCACTGCAGACTACCTGTATACATATACCTGACTCAGCACTGCAGACTACCTGTATACATATACCTGACTCAGCACTGCAGACTACCTGTTTACATATACCTGACTCAGCACTGCAGACTACCTGTATACATATACCTGACTCAGCACTGCAGACTACCTGTATACATATACCTGACTCAGCACTGCAGACTACCTGTATACATATACCTGACTCAGCACTGCAGACTACCTGTATACATATACCTGACTCAGCACTGCAGACTACCTGTATACATATACCTGACTCAGCACTGCAGACTACCTGTATACATATACCTGACTCAGCACTGCAGACTACCTGTATACATATACCTGACTCAGCACTGCAGACTACCTGTATACATACCTGTATACATATACCTGACTCAGCACTGCAGACTACCTGTTTACATATACCTGACTCAGCACTGCAGACTACCTGTATACATATACCTGACTCAGCACTGCAGACTACCTGTATACATATACCTGACTCAGCACTGCAGACTACCTGTTTACATATACCTGACTCAGCACTGCAGACTACCTGTATACATATACCTGACTCAGCACTGCAGACTACCTGTATACATATACCTGACTCAGCACTGCAGACTACCTGTTTACATATACCTGACTCAGCACTGCAGACTACCTGTATACATATACCTGACTCAGCACTTCAGACTACCTGTATACATATACCTGACTCAGCACTGCAGACTACCTGTTTACATATACCTGACTCAGCACTGCAGACTACCTGTATACATATACCTGACTCAGCACTGCAGACTACCTGTATACATATACCTGACTCAGCACTAGCAGACTACCTGTATACATATACCTGACTCAGCACTGCAGACTACCTGTATACATATACCTGACTCAGCACTGCAGACTACCTGTATACATATACCTGACTCAGCACTGCAGACTACCTGTATACATATACCTGACTCAGCACTGCAGACTACCTGTATACATATACCTGACTCAGCACTGCAGACTACCTGTATACATATACCTGACTCAGCACTACAGACTACCTGTATACATATACCTGACTCAGCACTGCTGACTACCTGTATACATATACCTGACTCAGCACTGCAGACTACCTGTTTACATATACCTGACTCAGCACTGCAGACTACCTGTATACATATACCTGACTCAGCACTGCAGACTACCTGTATACATATACCTGACTCAGCACTGCAGACTACCTGTATACATATACCTGACTCAGCACTGCAGACTACCTGTATACATATACCTGACTCAGCACTGCAGACTACCTGTATACATATACCTGACTCAGCACTGCAGACTACCTGTATACATATACCTGACTCAGCACTGCAGACTACCTGTATACATATACCTGACTCAGCACTGCAGACTACCTGTTTACATATACCTGACTCAGCACTGCAGACTACCTGTATACATATACCTGACTCAGCACTGCAGACTACCTGTATACATATACCTGACTCAGCACTGCAGACTACCTGTATACATATACCTGACTCAGCACTGCAGACTACCTGTATACATATACCTGACTCAGCACTGCAGACTACCTGTATACATATACCTGACTCAGCACTACAGACTACCTGTATACATATACCTGACTCAGCACTGCAGACTACCTGTATACATATACCTGACTCAGCACTGCAGACTACCTGTATACATATACCTGACTCAGTACTGCAGACTACCTGTATACATATACCTGACTCAGCACTGCAGACTACCTGTTAACATATACCTGACTCAGCACTGCAGACTACCTGTATACATATACCTGACTCAGCACTACAGACTACCTGTAATACATATACCTGACTCAGCACTGCAGACTACCTGTATACATATACCTGACTCAGCCCTTGCAGACTACCTGTATACATATACCTGACTCAGCACTGCAGACTACCTGTATACATATACCTGACTCAGCACTGCAGACTACCTGTATACATATACCTGACTCAGCACTGCAGACTACCTGTTTACATATACCTGACTCAGCACTGCAGACTACCTGTATACATATACCTGACTCAGCACTGCAGACTTACCTGTTATACATATACCTGACTCAGCACTGCAGACTACCTGTATACATATACCTGGACTAGCACTGCATGACTACCTGTATACATATACCTGACTCAAGCACTGCAGACTACCTGTACCTATACCTACTCAGCACTGCAGACTACCCCGCTTCCTACCTGTATACATATACCTGACTCAGCACTGCAGACTACCTGTATACATATACCTGACTCAGCACTGCAGACTACCTGTTTACATATACCTGACTCAGTACTGCTGACTACCTGTATACATATACCTGACTCAGCACTACAGACTACCCGTATACATATACCTGACTCAGCACTACAGACTACCTGTATACATATACCTGACTCAGCACTGCTGACTACCCGTATACATATACCTGACTCAGCACTGCAGACTACCTGTATACATATACCTGACTCAGCACTGCAGACTACCTGTATACATATACCTGACTCAGCACTGCAAGACTACCTGTTTACATATACCTGACTCAGCACTGCAGACTACCTGTATTACATCTACCTGACTCAGCACTGCTGACTACCTGTATACATATACCTGACTCAGCACTGCAGACTACCTGTATACATATACCTGACTCAGCACTGCAGACTACCTGTATACATATACCTGACTCAGCACTGCAGACTACCTGTATACATATACCTGACTCAGCTCTGCAGACTACCTGTATACATATACCTGACTCAGCACTGCAGACTACCTGTATACAATACCTGACTCAGCAACTGCAGACTACCTGTTTAACATATACCTGACTCAGCATGCAGACTACCTGTATACATATACCTGACTCAGCACTGCAGACTACCTGTATACATATACCTGACTCAGCACTGCAGACTACCCTGTATACATATACCTGACTCAGCACTGCAGACTACCTGTATACATATACCTGACTCAGTACTGCAGACTACCTGTTATACATATACCTGACTCAGCACTGTACGACTACCTGTATTACATATACCTGACTCAGCACTGCAGACTACCTGTATACATATACCTGACTCAGCATGCAGACTACCTGTATACAATACCTGACTCAGCACTGCAGAATACCCTGTTATTACATAATACCTGACTCAGCACTGCAGACCTACCTGTATACATATACCTGATCAGCACTGGCAGACTACCTGTATACATATACCTGACTCAGCACTGCAGACTACCTGTATACATATTACCTGACTTCAGCACTGCAGACCTACATGTATACATATACCTGACTCAGGCACTGCAGACTACCTGTATAACATATACATGACTCAGCCTGCGACTACTGTTTACAATATACCTGACTCAAGCACTGCGCCTACCTGCTACATTTACCTGACTCAGGCACTAAAGGACTACCTGTATAATATACCTGACTCAGCACTGCAGACTACCTGTATACATATACCTGACTCAGCACTACAGGACTACCTGTATACATATTACTGACTCAGCACTGGTAGACTACCTGTATACATATACCTGACTCAGCCAACTGCACTACCTGTTCACATACCTGACTCAGCACTGTAGACTACCTGTATAACATATACCTGACTCAGCACTGCAGACTACCGTATACATATACCTGACTCAGCACTGCAGACTACCTGTATACATATACCTGACTCAGCACTGCAGACTACCTGTATACATATACCTGATCAGCACTGCAGACTACCTGTTTTGACATATACCTGAACTCATCACTGCAGACTACCTGTTTACATATACTGACTCAGCACTGCAGACTACCTGTATACATTATACCTGACTCAGCACTGCAGACTACCTGTATACATATTACCTGACTCAGCACTGCAGACTACCTGTATACATATACCTGACTCAGCACTGCAGACTACCTGTTTACATATACCTGACTCAGCACTGCAGACTACCTGTATACATATTACCTGTACTCAGACTGCAGACTACCTGTATAACTATACCTGACTCAGCACTACAGACTACCTGTATACATATACCTGACTCGCACTGCAGACTACCTGTATACATATACCTGACTCAGCACTGAGCAGACTACCTGTATACATATACCTGACTCAGCACTGCAGACTACCTGTTTACATATACCTGACTCAGCACTGCAGACTACCTGTATACATTATACCTGACTCAGCACTGCAGACTACCTGTATACATATACCTGGACTCAGCACTGCAGACTACCTGTATACCATATACCCTGACTCAGCACTGCAGACTACCGTATACATATACCTGACTCAGCACTGCAGACTACCTGTTTACATATACCTGACCTCGCACTGCAGATACCTGTTACATATACCTGACTCAGCACTGCAGACTACCTGTATACATATACCTGACTCAGCACTACAGACTACCTGTATACATCTACCTGACTCAGCCCTGCAGGACTACCTGTATACATATACCTGGACTCAGCACTGCAGGACTACCTGTATACATATACCTGACTCAGCACTGCAGACTACCTGTTTACATATACCTGACTCAGCACT